>NC_069504.1:483979176-484049176 GCF_027579735.1 Bombina bombina | reverse complement strand
GGACACTCAAGTAAAAATATTTTTTTATGATTCATAAAGAGCATGCAGTTTCAAGACACTTTCCAATTTACTTTCATTATCAAATTTTGCATACTCCTTTTTTTTAGCACACTTTCGCCTAAATTACAAGTCACGAGCTAACTGCAGCGTACGTGCAATATGTTTTTTTCTTTAGGCTTCCTCGAGCATCTTCAGCCTCACTAGCCTCATATTTAATAACATAAGGACTAGTGAGGCTAGCGCGGCTGAAGACGCATAAGGGAGCCTAAAGAAAAAACATATTGCACGTGCGCTGGAGTCAGCTCGCGTCTTGTAATCTAGGTGTTTGTGAGGAACAAGCTCACAGGGTTGACGTATATTAGTCTGTGATTGGCTGATGTCTGTCACATGATACAAGGGGCTGGAAAATAGGAGAAGAAATACATTTGCCTGAAAAAAAATCTACTGCTTATGTCAAATTCAAAGTAGGTGATATTGCATTGTCTTTTAATATGCAATTCTACTGCATTTAGAAGTCCTTTAATGGTGTCAGGCTAGGAGTAGAAATCAGTCAAGAATATTACTTATAGTTAAAGGGACAGTAAAGTAAAAAAAAATCTTTCATGATTTAAATAGAGCATGTCATTTTAAACAACTTTCCAATTTACTTTTATTACCAATTTTGCTTTGTTCTCTTGGTATTCTTAGTTGAAAGCTAAATCTAGGAGGTTCATGTACTAATTTCTTAGACCTTGAAGACTGCCTCTTATTTGAAAGCATTTTGACAGTTTTTCACCACTAGAGGGCATTAGTTCATGTGTTTCATATAGATAACATTGAGCTCAGGCACGTGAAGCTCCTAGGAGCCAGCACTGATTGGCTAAAAATGCAAGTCTGTCAAAAGAGCTGAAATAAGGGGGCGGTTTGCAGAGGCATAGATACAAGGTAATCACAGAGGTAAAAAGTATATTATTATAACTGTGTTGGTTATGCAAAATTGGGGAATGGGTAATAAAGGAATTATCTACCTTTTTAAACAACAAACATTCTAGTGTTTACTGTCCCTTTAAAGGGACATTAAACACTAAATAAATGCTAGATAGAATGATGCATTCAAAGAAAAGATTAGTCTGAGAATAACATGCAGATGTATTTTTTAAAGTTTCATTAGCTGTTTAAATATTGACAAAATAATTGTAACGTTTTAGTGTCAATAAAACAATGGGAGCTGCAATGTTGTAACTTAGGTTATCTTCTCTGCTGGGGCCAATCAGGGACAGTTATAAATAGGTCACTAGAGTGTGCATTTAATGGCTGTGAGGAATGTAACAGTGTTCTGCACTTCCATTTCTAACCAACTTGAAATGCTCACAATTTCAGAATGGAATTACAGGAAAAGGGGACAAAATAATTAATGAAAGTATATTGTAGAATTTTTTTAATATATATAATTTATAATTCTATATTACCTTCTCAAAGTTAAATGTCCCTAAATATTGTAGAAGATCAAAGCAGTAGAAGATTTTTGAGTATAGTTTCCAAATAATTATCCATACTGCACTTCTCTATCTCTTCAGCAAAAGTAATAAAAAAGTTGTCAAGACTAACTCTATGTATGCATGTTTTGCCACTAATCTATGTGGTGAGTGCATGAGTGTGTATATTATGTCGTCTAGTAACACACTGGGAGATTTCTTTTCAGCCAAGCGTTCCAGTGGAAGGACTTATCTCACTTCTTTATTATTAACTATTTGTATAAGTGCCACTAAATTCTGAAGCACTGGAGTTATGGGGAACCATTTGTGCAATAGCTATTAATACACACTATGAGATACTGTGATATAATATTTGGCATCTTTTCTCCAGATCACACTTAGAAGATTTAATGCTGTAAAAAGCGGAGGGAGTGGTCACTGAACAAATGGAGCTTTCACTTGTATCATCACTAAACCTCAGAGATGAAAGGGACAGTAAAATCCACATTAAACTTTCATGATTCAGTTAGGGCATGTCATTTTAAACAACTTTCCAAATTTCTTTTATCATCAACTTTTGTTTTTTTCTCTAGGTATTTTTTGTTAAAGGCTAAACCTAGGTAGGCTCATAGGCCGATTTCTAAGACTCTGTAGTCCACCTCTTATCCCACTGTCTGGCTGTGAATAGTTAATAACATGTACTGTTTGTTCATGTGAGCATATATATAACATTGTGCTCATCCCAGTAGAGTTATTTAAGAGTCAGCACTAATTGCCTGAAATGCAAGTCTGTCACAAGATCTGAGACAAGGAGGCAGTCTGCAGAAACTTAGATGCAAGATAATAACAGAGGTAAAAGGTATATTCTATAACAGTGTTGGTTATGCAAAGCTGGAGAAAAATAAATACATGGATTATCTATCTTTTTAAACAATAACAGTTTTGGGGGTCAATTTATGAAGCAGCGGACGCTGCTTCCAACCCACTCCACTTCAGGTCCGCCTGAAGCGGAAGTTAAGAAGCGGCAGACAGCAATCAGCCCGATCGGATACGATCGGGTTGATTGACACCCCTGCTAGCGGCGTTTGCTGTTGGCATTTATCGATGTGCGGCAAACATGATCCGCTACAGCAAATCATGTCCGCCCGCACATTAGTAAATCGGCCACTTGGTGTCGACTGACCCTTTAACAACAAAATCACATTTCATAAATCAACTCTTTAGAGGATATTACTGCAGACAAGTAAATGTGTCTAATACTTAGAGACCCTAGAAAAAGTAAAATGTATCTATTTGATCTGGCATTTATACTTCATTATTTACTATTATATGACATTATAGGAAGTGAAATTAACCCTATTTTTCATTATTTACTATTATATGACATTATAGGAAGTGAAATTAACCCTGTTTTTCATTATTTACTATTATATGACATTATAGGAAGTGAAATTAACCCTGTTTTTCATTATTTAGATGACTGTAGTATCCTGTCCACAAAGTTAAAAAGTAATTATTTACACTAATGAATATTTAGTCTATTCATTTTATTGAGAACACTTTTTGTACTTTTTAGTCTCATTCGCTACTAGACCAGGGTGTAGCAATAGATACGTCTTATCTAGTTGCAGAAGGGTGTTCCACACAAAATACTGATTAGCAAAATGATATTAGGAATAATGCCCTTTCAAAAGCAAAACAGATTAGGCATTTGGTTGATAAAGCGAGAGAAAGAATTAGTCAAACAGAAAATATATAAACAAAGCATTTCCTTTATTGCTTCTATTTTTTAAGGCTATAAAAAACAAACAAAATAAAACAACCAAACTTTACAATTATCTAATACGCAATTTTCTAGCTGAGCCCATATTTCCTTTACCAAAAAGTCTGTTTATCTATAACTCAGAGTCAAGTCTGGAAACTTGTAGGAGAGGTCTTTGCCTTTTCTACCAGAAAGGCCTAATGAAACCCTCATTACAATGAGAGTTAACTACCACTCCCATTAGAGATGCTTATAGGACATTCAGTTATAGCTTATGAAAGAGTATCTATCATCATAGTCAGTCACAGGCAGGGACATCTAAATAGAAAGTATATATTGGCCTCTATTTAACAAAGTCTGGTAGACCTGATCTGACAGTGCGGATCAGGTCTGCCAGACCTCGCTGAATACTGAGAGCAATACGCTCTCCGTATTCAGCATTGCACCAGCAGCTCACAAGAGCTGCTGATGCAACGCCGCCCCCTGCAGACTTGCGGCCAATGGGCCGCCAGCAGGGAGGTGTCAATCAACCCAATCGTACTCGATCGGGTTGAATTCCAGCGATGTCTGTCCGCTTGTTCAGAGCAGGCGGACAGAGTTATAGAGACAGGCGGACAGGGTTATGAACTGCTGTGTTTTCGCCAGAAACACGGGGCATCAAGCTCCATTCGGAGCTTGATAGATAGGCCCTATTGTCTGTATGTATTTATATTAATATCTTAAGTGTGTATGTATGTTAGCGGTCTGTGATTCTGAGCTCTGCCACTCTGTATTTAGTCAGTTAATCCATTCTGCCGCCTCCCATATCACCCACATAACATCCACGTGTCACATTTTTAGCTCACACTCTGGGCTTCCCTGCTAAATTCAGTCTGCATAGAGGAATATCACTATATCTTAATAATAAGGCAACTATAGGGCTCAATCCCACACAATAATCATCAATTTAGTATTAGTTTACTAATGTTTAAGCAGCAATAATTAAATATTTTCATTCATATTTCATTTGTCATTATTGTCAAGTGCTTCTATGCGCATTTATATTTTTATATGTACATAGTTACAGTGAAACTTGTCTGTCTGTGTCACACATGCACATATTCATATCCAACACAAGATGCTAACAACTTTTTCTATTAAATCTCATTGGTGACTCATAATTTATTACCTTTATTGCTCTAAAGACCCCTGGAAATGTACATAAATGTGTAAACCAACATTAACCAGCAAAACGTACCAGATCGGCATAACCTTCAGAGAACCACAAGCTTCAAGAGTCAAATCGCTTCTGTGAACTTAACAGTTGGCCAACATACAGCTAGATTACGAGTTTGGCGTTATGAGTGAAAAAGCATCGTTATGCTTCATAACGATGCTTTTTCCCTAACGCCACTATTACAAGTCTTTCAGGTATAGCTGTACCGCACACCTTTTTGGCTGTCACGCAACGTCAGTACCGCACTTTTAAAAAGGTATTTTTTCAATGGGACTTCCATAGTGCCGGTATTACGAGTTTGCCTGGGAGGCCAAAAAGTGAGCGGTACACTCTATAACCACAAGATTCGTACCGCCATCTAAAGTCAGTAGTTATGAGTTTTACGTTACAAAGCTGTAGCATAAAACTCATGACTAAACAGTTACAAAGTACACTAACACCCATAAACTACCTATTAACCCCTAAACCGAGGCCTTCCCTCATCGCAAACACTAAAATAAAATTATTAACCCCTAATCTGCCGCTCCGGACATCGCCACCACTTAAAAAATGTATTAACCCCTATTCCACCGCTCCCCGACATAGTAACCACTATAATAAACCTATTAACCCCTAAACCGCCGCCATCCTGCATCACTAGATAAATATATTAACATAAATCTAAATAAAACTTACAATTATTACCTAAGTAACCTATTTAAAACTAAATACATACTTGCCTGTAAAATAAAACCTAAGCTAGCTACAAAATAACTAATAGTTACATTGTAGCTATCTCAGGGTTTATTTTTATTTCACAGGTAAGTTTGTATTTATTTTAACTAGGTAGACTAGTTAGTAAATAGTTATTAACTATTTACTAGCTACCTAGTTAAAATAAATACAAAGTTACCTGTAAATTAAAACCTAACCTGCCTTACACTAAAAACTAACATTACAATAAAATAAAAAAAATAAATTAATCAAATACAATTATCTAAATTACAAAAAAATAAACACTAAATTACACAAAATAAAAAACGAAATTATCAAAAATAAAAACGAATTACTCCTAATCTAATAGCCCTATCAAAATAAACCCCCCCCCCCCAAAATAAAAAAACCCTAGCCTACACTAAACTGCCAATCGCCTAGATTTAGAGTTTTGTCGGTAAAGACCCGCGGTGCTAACGCTGCTTTTTTTCCCAGTGCACCCTTAAGACAACGCTGGTATTTAGAGTTGTCTGAATGGCTGCGTTAGCCTCAGAAAAGGGAGCGTTGAGCATAATTTAGCTCCACTTCAACCCTCAATACCAGCGTTGCTTACGGTAGCGGTAAGCTGGAAAAACATGCTTGTGCACAATATCCCCATAGGAAACAATGGGGCTGAGCTGGCTGGAAAAAAAAACCTAACACCTGCAAAAAAGCAGTGTTCAGCTCCTAACGCAGCCCCATTGTTTCCTATGGGGAAACACTCTCTAAGTCTACACCTAACACCCTAACATGAACCCTGAGTCTAAACACCCCTAACCTTACACTTATTAACCCCTAATCTGCTGCCCCCGCTATCGCTGACACCTACATTATATTATTAACCCCTAATCTGCCGCTCCGGACACCGCCTCAACCTACATTACAGCTATGAACCCCTAATCTACTGCCCCTAACATCGCTGACACCTACATTATATTTATTAACCCCTAATCTGCCCCCCCCAATGTCGCCGCCACCTACCTACACTTATTAACCCCTAATCTGCCGACCGGACCTCGTTGCCACTATAATAAATGTATTAACCCCTAAACCGCTGCACTCCCGCCTCGCAAACACTATAATAAATTTTATTAACCCCTAATCTGCCCTCCCTAACATCGCCGCCACCTACCTACAATTATTAACACCTAATCTGCCGCCCCCAATGTCGCCGCCACTATAATAACGTTATTAACCCCTAAACCTAAGTCTAACCCTAACACCCCCGTAACTTAAATATAATTTAAATTAATCTAAATAAATTTACTATAATTAAATAAATTATTCCTATTTAAAACTAAATACTTACCTATAAAATAAACACTAATATAGCTACAATATAACTATTAGTTACATTGTAGCTATTTTAGGATTTATATTTATTTTACAGGCAACTTTGTATTTATTTTAACTAGGTACAATAGCTATTAAATAGTTAATAACTATTTAATATCTACCTAGTTAAAAGAAATACAAAATTACCTGTAAAATAAATCCTAACCTAAGTTACAAATACACCTTACACTACACTATCAATAAATTAATTAATTAAATAAATTACCTACAATTAGCTAAACTAAAATACAATTAAATAAACTAATCTATAACACAACCCCCCCCCCCACTAAATTACAAAAAATAAAAAAAATTACAAGAAGTTTTAACTAATTACACCTAATCTAAGCCCCCTAATAAAATAAAAAAGCCCCCCAAAATAATAAAATGCCCTACCCTATTCTAAATTACAAAGTAATCAGTTCTTTTACCAGCCCTTAAAAGGGCCTTTTGCGGGGCATTGCCCCAAAGTAATCAGCTCTTTTACCTGTAAAAAAAAATACAACCCCCCCAACATTAAAACCCACCACCCACAAACCCCTACTCTAACCCACCCACACCCCCTTAAATAAACCTAACACTAACCCCCTGAATATCTCCCTACCTTGAGTCGTCTTCACCCAGCCAAGCCGAATTCTTCATCCAAGAGGAGCAACAAGAGGTCCTCCATCCGGTAGAAGTCTTCATCCAAGCGGGGCAAGAAAAGGTCCTCCATCTGGTAGAAGTCTTCATCCAAGCGGGGTCTTCTATCTTCCATACAGCCGGCGCGGAGCCATCCTCTTCAACCGACGAATGACGGTTCCTTTAAGGGACGTCATCCAAGATGGCGTCCCTCGAATTCCAATTGGCTGATAGGATTCTATCAGACAATCGGAATTAAGGTAAGAAAAATCTGATTGGCTGATTCAATCAGCCAATCAGATTGAAGTTCAATCTGATTGGCTGATCCAATCAGCCAATCGGATTGACCTCGCATTCTATTGGCTGTTCCGATCATTTTACAGGTAATTTTGTAATTATTTTAACTAGGTAGCTATTAAATAGTTATTAACTATTTAATAGCTATTGTACCTAGTTAAAATAAATACAAAGTTGCCTGTAAAATAAATATAAATCCTAAAATAGCTACAATGTAACTAATAGTTATATTGTAGCTATATTAGGGTTTATTTTATAGGTAAGTATTTAGTTTTAAATAGGAATAATTTATTTAATTATAGTAAATTTATTTAGATTAATTTAAATTATATTTAAGTTAAGGGGGTGTTAGGGTTAGGGTTAGACTTAGGTTTAGGGGTTAATAACTTTATTATAGTAGCAGCGACGGTGGGGGCGGCAGATTAGAGGTTAATATTTGTAGGTAGGTGGCGGCGATGTTAGGGAGGGCAGATTAGGGGTTAATAAAATTTATTATAGTGTTTGTGAGGTGGGAGTACGGCGGTTTAGGGGTTAATACATTTATTATAGTGGCGGTGAGGTCCGGTCGGCAGATTAGGGGTTAATAAGTGTAGGTAGGTGGCGGCGACGTTGGGGGGGGGGCAGATTAGGGGGTAATAAATATAATATAGGTGTCAGCGATGTTAGGGGCAGCAGATTAGGGGTTCATAGGGATAATGTAGGTTAAGGCGGTGTCCGGAGCGGCAGATTAGGGGTTAAAAAAAAATATTATAGGGTTTGCGATGTGGGGGGGGGGCCTCAGTCTAGGGGTTCATAGGTAGTTTATGGGTGTTAGTGTACTTTATAGCACAGTGGTTAGGAGCTTTATGTTCCCGCATTAGCCCATAAAGCTCTTAACTACAGACTTTTTTTGACGGTAGGAGTCTTGTTGGTAGAGGCTCTACCGCTCACTTCTTCCAAGATTCGTAATACCAGCGTTAGGCAAATCCCATTGAAAAGATAGGATACGCAATTGACGTAAAAGGATCTGCGGTAGCCTCGAGTCGCGGAAAGAAAGTGAGCGGTAGACCCTTTCCTGTCTGACTCTAAATACCAGCGGGCGGTAAAAAGCAGCGTTAAGACCCCCTTAACGCTGCTTTTGACGGCTAGCGTCAAACTCTAAATCTAGGCGAATAGATCTTAAAAGGGTCTTTTGTGGGGCATTGCCCCAAAGAAATCAGCTCTTTTACCTGTAAAAAAAAAAAATACAAACAACCGCCCAACAGTAAAACCCACCACCCACACAGCCAAACCCCCCAAATAAAATTATATCTAAATAAACCTAAGCTCCCCATTGCCCTGAAAAGGGCATTTGGATGGATATTACCCTTAAAATGGCATTTAGCTATTTTACGATGCCCAAACCCTAGGCTAAAAATAAAACCCACCTAACAAACCCTTAAAAAAACTAACACTAACCCCTGACGATCCACTTACAGTTTTCGAAGACCGGAGATCCATTCTCATCCAGGCGGCAGAAGTCTTCATCCAAGCGGGCAGAAGTCCTCATCGAAGCCGGCAGAAGTCTTCATCCAAGTGGGCAGAAGTCTTCAAACAAGTGGGCAGAAGTCTTCATCTAAGCGGGCAGAAGTCTTCATCCAGACGGCATCTTCTATCTTCATCCATCCGGCGCGGAGTGGGTCCATCTTCAAGACATCCATCACGGAGCATCCTCTTCTTCTTCCGATGGTCGCTGTAGAATGAAGTTTTCCTTTAAGTGACGTCATCCAAGATGGAGTCCCTTACATTCGGATTGGCTGATAGAATTCTATCAGCCAATAGGAATTAAAGGGGAAAAAAAATCTATTGGCTGTTGCAATCAGCCAATAGGATTGAGCTTTTTATCCTATTGGCTGATCCAATCAGCCAATCGGATTGAGCTTGCATTCTATTGGATATTCCAATCAGCCAATATTCCTATTGTCTGATAGAATTCTATCAGCCAATCGGAATGTAAGGGACGCCATCTTGGATGACTTCACTTAAAGGGAAACTTCATTCTACAGCGACCATGGGAAGAAGAGGATGCTCCGGGCTGGATGTCTTGAAGATGGAACCGCTCCGCGCCGGATGGATGAAGATAGAAGATGCCGTCTGGATGAAGACTTCTGCCCGCTTGGATGAAGACTTCTGCTGGCTTCGATGAGGACTCTTGCCCACTTGGATGAAGACTTCTGCTGCCTGGATGAGGATGGGTGTCCGGTCTTCGAAAACTGTAAGTGGATCATCGGGGGTTAGTGTTAGGTTTTTTTAAGGGTTTATTGGGTGGGTTTTATTTTTAGCTTAGGGTTTGGGCACCATAAAAAAACTAAATGCCCTTTAAAGTTCAATGCCCATCCAAATGCCCTTTTCAGGGCAATGGGGAGCTTAGGTTAATTTAGATAGAATTTTATTTGGGGGGGTTTGGTTTTGTGGGTGGTGGGTTTTACTGTTGGGGGGTTGTTTGTATTTTTTTTTAAAAGGTAAAAGATCTGATTTCTTTGCGGCAATGCCCCGCAAAAGGCCCTTTTAAGGGCTATTGGCAATTTAGTGTAGGCTATGGTTTTTTTATATTGGGGGGGGGGGGGCTTTTTATTTTGATAGGGCTATTAGATTAGGAGTAATTCATTTTTATTTTGTGTAATTTAGTGTTTATTTTTTTGTAATTTAGATAATTGTATTTGATTAATTTAATTTTTTAAATTTATTGTAATGTTATTTTTTAGTGTAAGGCAGGTTAGGTTTTATTTTACAGGTAAGTTTGTATTTATTTTAACTAGGTAGTTAGTAAATAGTTAATAACTATTTACTAACTAGTCTACCTAGTTAAAATAAATACAAACTTACCTGTGAAATAAAAATAAAACCTGAGCTAGCTACAATATAACTATTAGTTATATTGTAGCTAGCTTAGGTTTTATTTTACAGGTAAGTATGTATTTAGTTTTAAATAGAAATTATTTAGATAATAATTGTACGTTTTATTTAGATTTATTTTAATTATATTTAAGTTAGGGGGTGTTAGGGTTAGGGTTACGTTAGGGTTAGGTTTAGGGGTTAATATATTTATGTAGTGCTAGTGATGTGGGAGGCCAGAGGTTTAGGGGTTAATATCTTTAGTATAGTGGCGGCTACATTGGGGGCTAATAAGTGTAGGTAGGTGGCGGCGATGTTAGGGGCAGCAGATTAGGGGTTAATAACTGTAATGTAGGTGGCGGCGATGTTGGGGGCGGCAGATTAATGGTTAATAACTATAACTGTAATGTAGGTGGTGGCGATGTTGGGGGCGGCAGATTAGGGGTTAATAACTGTAATGTAGGTGGCAGCGATGTTGGGGGCGGCAGATTAGGGGTTAATAAATTTATGTAGGTGGCAGCGATGTTGGGGGCAGCAGATTAGGGTGTTTAGACTTGGTTTTTATGTTAGGGTGTTAGGTTTAAACATAACATTTTCTTTCCCCATAGACATCTATGGGACTGAGTTACGGAGCTTTTGTTTCCGCGACCGCAGGTGTTAGGCTTTTTTTTAGCCGACTCTCCCCATTGATGTCTATGGGGAAATCATGCACGAGAACGCCAAAACGCTGCTTGTATTTGGGTGAGGTATGGAGCTCAACGCCACCATATCGCCCGCACAAGCCGGATTTTACAAAACCTGTAAAAGCAGCGCTATAGGGAGGTGAAATACCGCCGCTTTTGTGGCGGTCATTAATTTCCCTATAGTGCTCAAAATTCGTAATCTAGCTGATAGACAATTACTCTGACTGCTAGATACTCTGATTTATAGAAAAATTCACCTTTCCTGTTTCATTTGGAAGATTGAGCAGTATATAATACCTTATTCCATAGAAAGTTGTCTATATCTATAGCCACCTGTCTGTTCAACTGTGTTCTCGTCACTATTGGTTTGGTTCTTTTCAAATATCTAAATTTTTGGCAGCTCTATCCTCTGTCTATACTTTTTTTTTGTCTTCTTGAATTTCTCTGTGCTCCTACACATAGGTTATGTGTTTTTTTTCATGTTTTCCTCAAGTTACCTTTTTGAGAGGCCTTTTGTAGCTGTTTCTCACCTGTGTGTGCCCATATATCTCAGCCTTGGGATTTCTCAATGTGCAGGAGACTGATCTGTTCATGAGGCGGGGACCACGGAGATCTGAGGCTGCAAGACTACTCCGGAGATCTGTAGCTGTAAGCCCACTTCGGACAACTGAGTCTTGGACCCCAGGGAAACTGGGAGACCTTAAAAAAAAAATAGGAAAGAGAAAGTATAAAGGCCACAAACTTACTGGCTAAAAAACACAGTGAATGGAGAATGGAAACAGAGACTGAGGCTGCTATACTACCACAGAGCCTTATCAAGTTAAATCAAGTAAATAATGTAGATATTTAACTGACAACATTTAGTTAAAAATGCATTTTTGCATAGAATCCTACAACAGTAAATGTTGTTATTGCAGTGTATATTTTGTGTATATGTATACAGCATAATAAATCAAATATTAAAAAGGGCTTGACACTAAAATCATTCCAGTATCTTTTACAATTTTTACTATTTGCATAATTTCTTCCTTGCTTTTTAACCTGAGAATGAAGTTACACTGTTCTGCCTCCTCTATTAATGCAGTAGTCATTGTTAGCACCTATGTTTCATAGTAAATGCATTTTCAAGTCTTCTTGTAATTAGTTTATATGCTCCGCAGATTATATTTTTTCTAATTTGCCACCCATTTTAGAGCAGGAAAGATTGGGCTTGTCAGCTTGTATATAATACAAAGAATGACCATATTATGTGCAAGGATTTATCAGGTGTTGTATACCTTAGTAAATTGAGAGTCTTAGATTTGGAATAAATGGCTATTATGGATCCATCTATAAGTGTTAAGATGGCATAGATAATGAATCTGATTAGAGAAAGAGGACAATTAAAGGGACCTTAAAATACAAAGGTGAGTAGAAGAGGCAGAAGCATACAAGGTAATATGCCTTACTTAGGTACCGGGGAGAAGATGCTTAGCCCAGCTCGGAATCTTTTGATACTACCACTGACTCTCAGCCACCGAAGCCTCCTCTCCTGCTGGGACCGTAGAACCTCATTACTGAGATATCTCCACTGATGAGAGGAAAAGAGGGACAGAATCCTGTAGGAAAGTAGAGATAGAAGAAAAGGCAAAAGTGAAGTAGTAGGAGAAAGAAGGCAAAGAAGAAACAGATGTAAAACTAATATGGAGCACATTAAGAAATACAAAGAATGCTACAGGAACACATCTGTTGTATACTTACTTTTTTAACTGAATCCCCAGTCCAAATTCATCTCTGTTTGATGGCTGGAAAACATCAATTGTGGGTTCTACATAGAGAGAATGATACATATTATATAACACTATAAAACGTATAATTACCAAGTATGCTAGAGAACCAGGAAAAACATGTTATAAAAAATGTTTTATCTTCTGCTTTCTTACTATTTCCTTACTAAGAGCAGAATCATATCATTACCCCAGAATTTGAAACTGAGACAATTTTTTTTATACATTAATTATGGCCGCAAAGCGCAGCACAAATTTTCATCTATTCAATATATCAGCCTGGAGATCATATCAATTAAAAAAGATGATTTATTAAAATTGTTTGAATATATTTACAACATAATAACAGTTCCATCTTCTTGTATAATGTGTTAAAAGGTAGACTAACTCAGAATACCTAGGGAAGTCAGGTAACAGGTATTTGATTCATAACATTCTCAACCCACAGAGAGCATGACTAAATAACATCCTTCCCAAAGGAACAAACAAAACAAAACCTGCAGCATTCCTTAGAGACTCCCAGCATTACTAAAACGATATATATATATTATAACAGAAAGTCTGGTTTGGAGAAAAGGGTATATTAGACCAGGTTTGGTAAATTACACCACCATTTTGCTTTAAAAAAAACTGAGAAGTATTAGTGTTTTTTATTGTGAATGATAAAATGTATTTTGGGTCCTGGTGTTGGTGTATTTGGAGAGCAGGGTGGGCCAATACTTCAACAGCTGATTAAAGTCAGGTTTAGCTCATGACTACTGCTCCTCGGTTTTAAAAGGGAAACCTTTCTTAGGCTAAGTAGATTTAAGCCAGTCAGGAGGACTGAGGTGATGTGTGGTAAAATTTAAAATACTACGGGCCAGATTATGGGAGGAGCGACAACGTTTCTCCCCAAGCGATATTAAGTTTTCTCATTTGTTTGTGTGCAAGGTAAATTGTGCTCATATTACAAGTTGAAAGTAAATGGAAATGCAAGAGGGCAATAGCAATTTACACTAGAATAATTACTGTGACCTCAGAGCTCGGGTTATCTGTTTTGCAAAACAAAAAAGTGTCACAAAACACACTAAAAATACATTAAAGTACACTTACACTCATTATAACACCATCTAATAAAAATTATTACACATAAGTAATAAAGGCTCAAAGATATAAGATCTCAGGTGTTAGAAAATAAAAGCCAGGCAAAGGGCTTTATCAAAGACATACATACATATATAAATATGCAGATGTAAGTATATATACTATATATATATATATATATATATATATATATATATATATATATATATATATACAGTATATGTCTATATATGTATACATATGAATTTATGTATTTATTTGTGTATTTATGTATTTACATACATATATACACACATATAAATACATAAAAACATATGTATCTCTACACTTTCTTCAAACCCAAAATGTCTGTTCTCCACTTTCAATACTCTTTTCCGTCCACACCCAACTCCTAATACAACTTCTCTGTCAGCTCAAGATCTTGCCAGCCACTTCAATAACAAATTTGATTCCATCAGAAACTATCAGCTCTCAACATACTTCCAGTCTCTCGCCCCATCGAAAGCTCTCAATCAACCAATCCGTGTTACTGAGGAAGAAGTCACTGCACTTATACTGTGCTCTTATCTCACTACCTGTCCCCTTGACCCTATCCCCTCACAGCTACTCCCCTCCCTCTCTTCTACCCTTACCCCTATACTCACACACATTTTCAACCTCTCCCTCAGCAACAGTATATTTCCCTTATCTCTAAAACATGCACTGGTCACACGTATCCTCAAAAACCTTCTCTCAATCCAACCTCCCCATCCAACTAACGGCTTATTTCCCTACTCCCTCTCACCTCAAAGCTTCTTGAAAAGCTAGTATATGCACACCTATCCCATTTACTTACATTACACTCCCTCCTTGACCCAATGTAATCTGGATTTCACCCCCATCACTCCACAGAGACAACAATCGTTAAGGTTACCAACAACCTACTTTGAGCAAAATCCAAAGGCCACTTCTCTCTGCTTATACTCCTTGATCTGTCTGCAGCCTTTGATACTGTTGACAACCCTCTTTTGCTACAAACCCTCCAATCCTTCGGCATTTGTGACAGAGCCCCCTTGTGGTTCTCTTCCTACCTGTCTAACTGTACCTTTAGTGTAGCCTTCTCTGGGGCTTCCTCTGCCCGTTACCACTTTCTGTTGGGGTACTGCAAGACTCTGTCCTCGGTCCCATTTTCTTCTCAATCTACACATTATCATTAGGTTCCCTAATAAAGTCCCATGGGTTTTAATATCATTTGTATGCTGATGACACCCAAATCTACCTCTCTGTACCGTGTCACCAACTGTCTTTCTCTAGTGAGAGGACATCTCTTCCTGAATGTCCTCTCACTACCTTAAGCTAAATCTCTCCAAAACAGCTCCTTATTCCCCCCCTTTTTATAAAATCTATAGCCCCCCATCTCTCTATAACTGTAGACATCTCCATCATTACCCCAACCCTGCATGCCCAATGTCTTGGGGTCACATTTGACTCAGATCTTTCTTTTACTCCTCACATTCAGTTCTTGGCTAAATCTTGCCGCTTCTCCTTTAAAACATCTCTAGATATTTCCTTACACAAGAAACAACTTGTGATATCCCTTTAAATCTAAAACCTGCATTAGCACTTCCTTCCTATTTAAGGAAGTGCTTACCCATTAATCAGGGCCTGAAAATTGAAGTTGTTTCTCACTTCTCCTTGCTCCTCTGTGGAGCTACTACCATATTGTACATTTGTTGCTTAACCTTCAGGTCTTTTACATTCTC
Organism: Bombina bombina; assembly: GCF_027579735.1. Taxonomy (NCBI): domain Eukaryota; kingdom Metazoa; phylum Chordata; class Amphibia; order Anura; family Bombinatoridae; genus Bombina; species Bombina bombina. The sequence goes on along the minus strand of NC_069504.1, from coordinate 484,033,632 downwards.
CTTCGATACCCGCTGGGTATCTACTTTTGCCTCTATCCTGACCGGGACCATCTTCCGGATTCATCCGCCAAACGGAACTTCTTTCACCACGCCGAAGTCGCGCTCACACCAAACAGACGCTGAACCTAAGAGCTGCAACTTACCTCTCAATCTTTATACCCAAAAGGCATTACCGCTACCCACGCTTCATAACACCGCTACTGTTAAGATAAGTACCGCTCTCCACGCTACTATTTATTCGTTCATAAAGGTTAAACTTTAAACACCATTGTTTATTATTGGAGATACCTTTAACCTTTATTGTGATTCTCATCTGACTCAGTAGTTTGCGGTTTGGGAGATTAGCTAGTATGTCTGGACTGTGTATATATTTTATTGCGTGAAAGTGTGAGTGCGTGAAGAAATTACCTTTACCTTATCAAGCAGTCTTATCCTTTGCTTTGCTTTATCTGCTTTAATCAGCATTTACAGTTGCATATTTTTGTAACACATATGACTTTCTCTGAACTTAAATCTCAATTACTCATAATCTTTCCTGAATATTTATATATTCATACCTTTGTGAAGTTCCATAATATTCTTTCAATTACAAAATTAATGACTCACCTTAAATAAGTAAGTTTAATAAATCATTTTCTCTTGCTTATTTTAAGAAAAGAGCAACAAAACCTTTATTTTTCCATATTTAAATCATCACAATATTAGATAACTTTTGGTTATCACAGAATTTTCAGGCCAATAAGGTTATAACCTGTAAAATATAGGATGGATCCTAGTGAAATAAAAAATGAATTCACCAACATCCATCAAAAATTAGAATATCTAGCCAGGGCCTTAACTGAGGTACAATCAGAAAATAAAGCACTTAAAACTCTAGTAAAAGAATGTTTACCAGCCAAGAGCTCAGAAGTCCCTGAACCTCACATTAACTATCCTCAACCCTTTTCTGGTAAACGAAGTGAATATAGAGACTTTAAAAATGCTTGCAAATTACTTTTTTCATTAAGGCCTAAAACTTATCACTCTGAGAGAATCAAGGTTTGTACTACCATCTCCTTCCTCCAGGGGGAGCCTCGCTCATGGGCTAATAGATATTTTGAGAATAACCATCCAATTTTAGATTCCTTGGAAGAATTTTTTTTAGCCATGACATCCTTATATGAGGACTCTCATTCACAGATGACGGCAGAAACGAAACTGAGATCCCTAAAACAGGGTAAGAGGAATATAGAAGATTATATTACTGAATTCCAAATGTGGATAGATGATTCTAAATGGAATGAAATTAGTTTGAAAAACCAGTTCAGACTGGGCCTTTCAGAATTGTTAAAAGATGAGTTGTCCCGTTTGGAGATACCAGAAACCCTGAATGGACTGATGAAATTAAGTACTACCCTGGATCGGCGAATACGTGAAAGGAAGGCTGAGAGAGCTACCTGTGACGTACCACCTAGACGTCCGTATCTTTACACACCTAACCAGGAAAAGGGTACTTCTAATCAGACCCCAATGGAGATTGGAGCCATAAAAGGACCTTTAACACCTGAAGAAAAGGCCAGACGCAGATCTGAGAATCTTTGCTTATATTGTGGGCAAAAGGAACACTCAGTTAATAATTGCCCAATTCTTCAAAAGCAGAAGAAGGGTAAGATTCATTCAAAACATAATATTTTATACTTCACTCAAAACCCTCAATTGACTCTTAACCTTTCTTTACAGTGGGATCAGAAAAACGTGCAGTCTAATGCATTGATCGATTCTGGGGCAGCCGGAAATTATATCGATATATCTTTTGTTGATTTAAATAAAATTCCTACTGTTTGCAAGGCACAACCAGTCTCAGTTAAACTCATTGATGGTTCCCTCATACAACATGGTCCCATTACACATCAAACGATACCTTTACTAGTGACAACTGACAATGGACATACTGAATATCTTACTTTTGACTTAATTTCCATCCACATGCATACACTTATTTTTGGCTTTACATGGTTAAAAAAACATAACCCCAGCATTGACTGGTCCACTCCACAGGTATCATTAACATCACCATTCTGTTTAAAAACATGTTATCCATATCAGTTAATCTCTGCTATTGAATCCGAACTACCAGAAATTTATCAGGATCTGGCAGAGGTGTTTGATCTAAAAGAGGCAGAAAACCTCCCCCCTCATAGGGAGTTTGATTGCCCAATTGATCTGATACCGGGCTCTCAAATTCCTCACGGAAAAATATACCCACTTTCACAAGAGGAACTTACTTACTTACGTTCCTATTTAGACGACAATCTCCGAAAAGGTTTTATATCCCACTCAACATCTCCAGCTGCTGCTGGAATGTTCTTAGTACGCAATAAGGACGGTACAATAAGACCCATTATTGATTATAGAGCTTTAAACGAAATTACTGTTAAAAACAGGTATCCTCTACCCCTCATACCCGAATTATTGGAACGTTTAAACGAAGCTACAATTTATTCAAAACTTGATCTTAAGGGGGCTTACAATCTTATCCGTATGAAAGAAGGTCATGAGTGGAAAACCGCCTTTAGAACCCGTTATGGGCTCTTTCAATATAATGTAATGCCCTTCGGCTTAAGCAATGCTCCTGCAACATTCCAGCATTTCATTAATGAAATATTCCACGACCTTATGGACATCTGTGTTATAATTTACTTAGATGATATTCTAATATACTCCAAAACACCCTCTGATCACGAAAAGCATGTAAGATGGGTACTCACCCGTCTCAAGGAGCACAAATTATATGCTAAATTAGAAAAATGTGTATTCCATGTCTCTAAGATAAAATTTTTAGGTTATATAATAACTCCTAACCATGTACAAATGGATCCTGATAAAGTGTCTGCCATTAAAGATTGGCCAGCTCCCACTACTGTAAAAGCGTTACAACGCTTTATCGGTTTCGCTAATTTTTATCGAAAGTTTATTAAAAACTTTTCTTCAATAGTAAGACCACTGACACAACTGACTAGTGTTAATCAAAAATTTAAATGGTCTCAAAAAGCTCAAGAAACCTTTGAAAAACTTAAAGAATTATTTTCTACAGCACCAATCTTATCACTACCCAACTTTGATCTCCAATTCCAACTTGAAGCAGATGCCTCTAATACTGGCATAGGAGCAGTACTCTCCCAACAACAAGTTGAGAATGGGGAAATTCACCCCATTGCATTTTATTCAAGAACCTTAACTAGTGCAGAAAGTAATTATAGTGTGGGGGACAAAGAATTGTTAGCAATAAAGAGTGCCCTTGAACAATGGAGACACCTCCTAGAAGGATCTAAACTTCCATTCATTATTTTTACTGACCATAAGAATCTTGAATATTTAAAAAAGAACAAGACTTTGACAGCCAGACAAGCGAGATGGTCTCTATTTTTAGACCGTTTTAACTTTATAATTACCTACAAACCAGGCAGTCAAAATACTAAGGCTGATGCTTTATCACGTATAAACGAAAGCTTAACTCATGAACCACCTAATTTTACTATCCCTCCTGAAAAAATCATAGGCGTCCTGACACCTATAGAACAAGAGGTTCACAAAGCTTTAAAACAAGATTCTATACCCCACCATACTTGTGTTAAAGACTCTCAATCTGGATTGTATTATCATAACAGTCAATTATATATACCCAAGAGCATGAGATCATCAATACTCACACACACCCATGATGATACAATGTCTGGTCATCCTGGAATTAAAAAGACCATTGAACTAACCCGTCGTAATTTCTGGTGGCCTGGCATGAACAAATATATATATGACTATGTATCAGGATGTGAAAATTGTGCCCGAAATAAATTAGTTCATAAGAGACCAATTGGTCTACTTACACCTCTGCCTGTCCCAGATAAACCATGGAGTACCATAGCCATGGATTTTATTGTTGAACTCCCACTCACTCAACAATATAATACTATCATGGTAATAATTGACCATTTAACCAGACTAGCTCATTTTATCCCACTTAAGGGATTACCCTCAGCTATGACTACGGCTAAGGTATTTATAGATCACATAGTCAGACTACATGGTTTACCCTCCAACATAATTACAGATCGGGGAACGCAATTTACCTCATCCTTCTGGAGATCTCTGTGTAAATTGCTTAAGATTGACCACCTCTATACCACTGCTTTCCATCCCCAGACTAATGGACTCACAGAGAGACTTAATCAGACCATAGAACAATTCTTGCGATGCTACATATCACATCTCCAAGATGATTGGACCGTTTTTCTTCCCATGGCTGAATTCACATATAACAATTCCATAAGTACTTCAATCAAAACTTCTCCCTTTTTTGCAACATATGGTTACCACCCAAACACTATATCTCTCTCTAACAAATCTGTAAACTCTCCCACAGCTACTGAATTTACATCTAACCTCCACGAAAGGTTAACTGTTCTGAAAAGACATCTACATGAAGCCAAACAATATCAAAAATCATACTATGACTTAAAACATCGTAGGGGTCCTGATTATAAGGTTGGGGACTTAGTACTTCTCTCAACAAAAAATCTTAAACTCAAAGTTCCTAGCAAGAAACTTGCGAATCAATTCTTGGGTCCGTTTCCAATAGAACATGTGATAAATTCCAATGTGGTTAGACTTAAACTACCAAAAGACTACAAAATACATCCTTCTTTCCATATCTCATTGTTGAAACCATTCCCAACCAAAAACCATCCTTCTTCTATTCCGCCACCACCTGTTATGGTTGATCATCAAGAAGAATTCGAGGTTGAATCCATACTGGATTCTAGGATACACAGAAATAAACTGGAATATCTCATTAAATGGAAAGGTTACGGCCCTGAGGAAAACTCCTGGCTCATTCATTCCGAAGTCCATTCGCCCCGATTGATCAAGTTCTTTCATAAGAAATATCCACTTAAACCTCACGCAGAATCCCCAGGGGTGATTCCCTGAGGAAGGGGGCATGTGATATCCCTTTAAATCTAAAACCTGCATTAGCACTTCCTTCCTATTTAAGGAAGTGCTTACCCATTAATCAGGGCCTGAAAATTGAAGTTGTTTCTCACTTCTCCTTGCTCCTCTGTGGAGCTACTACCATATTGTACATTTGTTGCTTAACCTTCAGGTCTTTTACATTCTCCTTCGATACCCGCTGGGTATCTACTTTTGCCTCTATCCTGACCGGGACCATCTTCCGGATTCATCCGCCAAACGGAACTTCTTTCACCACGCCGAAGTCGCGCTCACACCAAACAGACGCTGAACCTAAGAGCTGCAACTTACCTCTCAATCTTTATACCCAAAAGGCATTACCGCTACCCACGCTTCATAACACCGCTACTGTTAAGATAAGTACCGCTCTCCACGCTACTATTTATTCGTTCATAAAGGTTAAACTTTAAACACCATTGTTTATTATTGGAGATACCTTTAACCTTTATTGTGATTCTCATCTGACTCAGTAGTTTGCGGTTTGGGAGATTAGCTAGTATGTCTGGACTGTGTATATATTTTATTGCGTGAAAGTGTGAGTGCGTGAAGAAATTACCTTTACCTTATCAAGCAGTCTTATCCTTTGCTTTGCTTTATCTGCTTTAATCAGCATTTACAGTTGCATATTTTTGTAACACATATGACTTTCTCTGAACTTAAATCTCAATTACTCATAATCTTTCCTGAATATTTATATATTCATACCTTTGTGAAGTTCCATAATATTCTTTCAATTACAAAATTAATGACTCACCTTAAATAAGTAAGTTTAATAAATCATTTTCTCTTGCTTATTTTAAGAAAAGAGCAACAAAACCTTTATTTTTCCATATTTAAATCATCACAATATTAGATAACTTTTGGTTATCACACAACTAAGATTGTATTCCACTCTCTCATCCTTTCCCACCTCGACTAATGCAACTCCATCCTCTCTGGGCTCCCTAGCTGCTGCCTAGCTCCTTTAAATCCATAATGAATGCCTCTGCCAGGCTCATCTTCCTTACACGTCACTCTTCATCTGCTGCACTTCTCTGCCAATTCCTTTACTGGCTTGCTCTTGCCTCCAGGATTAAACACAAAATTCTGAGTCTGACATACAAGGCCCTCAACTGCACTGCTCCCCCCTATATCTCAGACCTTGTCTCCCAGTACTCTCCCTCACATCGCCTTTGCTCTACTCATGACCTCATCCTCTCCTCCTCTCTTGTGAACTCCTCACATTCCCATTTACAGGGCTTCTCCATACTGGCTCCCATCTTGTGGAACTCCCTGCCTCACTCCACAAGACTCTGCCCTAGTTTTGAAAGCTTCAAGCACTCACTAACAACTCTACTGTTTAGGGATCCATACAACCTACACAAACCTTTCCTAATACCAGTTACTCTCCTCCATTGCTATCCCTTTGAACCCCCTTAGCATGTAAGCCTACAAGCCCAACTATTTGCAGATCACCTTCATAAGAGCTGACTTCCACAGTGCGACTCTACGCAGGGCCCTCTACCCATTTGATCCCTATAAATGTTACCTTGTACAAATAACTAATAATAATAATAATACACATATATATATACATATACAAGTGCATTTGAGCCTTATGCAGTTAAGTACATGATAACGTGCAAAAACATATTTATGCAAAATTTTCTAAATGTTTTAACTATGTATTTACTGTAAATATTTCAAATTCGAATGTTTTGCACATAGGGGAATATGTTCTAAGTATTTCTAATATTTATATAGGTATAGATATATATTGTAACAAAATACCAGGGACGTGCAGTCATAGGAGGCAGGGGATGCAAGGCACCCCCTGCAATATGGGGCCAAAGTTGAATTAAATTAATTTTAATTAAAAAAAAATTTTATAAAAAAAAAACAATTTTTTTCCCCATCCATATAACACTATGGAGAGGCATCATACAGGGCTGCATCTCTACATAGCAAAACATGGATACATTACTTCAATAGCAGCAGTGCCATCCACTGGTTGTAAAACAACATTAAAACTATTTGCAGCAAATTACTGACCAATAGGAGGCATCCCTCATGCTGCCTCGAGCCAATCAGAGACGGTCATGTTCTTCTGGTGATTGACAGCACCAGGAGAACATGACCAGCGCTGATGGGTTCCCTGCGCATGTGCAAGGGAGCACCAGAAAGAAATAGCTGCCTGGCGGGAAGTGTGTCTACATCTGCTTCCTGAGCTCAAATCTTGCATTCATCATCTGACTGCTACCCAGATGCCCTACTTGATACACTTGAGCCCTCATCCTACACTGCCTACAGTTACATTCAACAAACCGATAAGTAACTGATAGGAGAAGAAAATATTTGACAGTCACTTATGTGCTTTGCAGCTTCAGCTTGTGTTGTAAAACTTTAACCTACTCATCTGCTCCACTATTCCAACTGATAGATTGTGCATTACGTATTTTATTTTTTTGAAAAAAAATAAAATACTTAATGCGCAATCTATCAGTTAGAATAGAGGAGCAGATGAATAGGTTTTACAAGTTCCATCTAGCTGAAAAATGGGAGAAAAAAATACGTAATGCTCAATCTATCATTTAGAATTAGAGGAGCAGATAAGAGTAGGTTACAAGTTCCAGTCCAGTGTAAAATATTTTTCCGATTGTGCATGCTATTTATTACACTGGACTGGAACTTGTAACCTACTCTCATCTGCTCCTCTAATTCCAAATGATAGATTAAGCATTAAACAGGGCTGTGTGTCTTTGTGAATTTATTTTTAGATAGCCCAGCAGACAAGCAGGCACATGGGGGGCACTGACTGTCAGCATGTTAGAGTTAGCGGTGGTAAACTCCAGCCCCCTTAGCACAGACCCCTGGGGTGATGGTGACAAGATTATGTACCTTAGTTGAGAAACACAAGCAGAATCTTGAGGATGTGGCAATTAACACAGGCATGCTGATAAATAAATGATTAATCACTGAGCCAACTAAATACATAGATATCCAGACGTAGCGTTTCTATTGAATGACAAAGAAAATCTTTTAAAACCATAAGATTGAAAGCATCAAAACTGAGATTTTAAAGTACAACTTATGACTAATTTTCAGTTATGGTGTGCCTCAGTATTATATAAATGTATATTTATGGATCTGAGAGAAATGCCTAACAGTAATATATTAGATAAGCGTCTGCTATATTAAATAAATGTATTGGAGATATTGAACTATTTGGCAACTGAAAATTAGATTGTACAAAAGATTCTATTTTCTGAAACGGACAATGCCTGTGTAGTTGGTGCTGTAAATCAAATCAAACAGTGAAACACTAAATATGAAATGTATCTCAGACTTCTGTAATAAATAAACAATAATAATAATCCCATTTAAACTATATAACATATTTTTGTTCTTCTATCTTCCAGACATCTGAGGAACAGATTGGTCTCCAGATGGGGCTAATAAATGCTGTTACGAGAGTGCCTGTATGGTGTGTGCCCTGAGTCACATCATATAGTTACACACTAAATAATAAAATAATAACTGTAAAAGATGATAATTGTAAACTGAGAAAATAGTTGAATCCATGCTGAAAGTATTGTTATTCTTTTAAGCCCCTTCATATAAATGTGATTTTAAATACATCTACTAAAATGTTATAAGTAGAATTGTATGGAAGCATACACCAGATAGGTATATTATATAGATTTAATGTTATGTATAAACCTAATATTTAGATTGTATGGGAATACATACTAAATCAATATACTCGTGTTTGATATTGATATGCACATCTTCAGTAATATTAATTTGTCCCATATATGTTGAACATGTAATTTATTAATAATAGGAAATATAATATATTAAATGAACACCTAAAAATATACATTTGGCTATAATAGTACTTTGCTAACAAAGCCGTTTTCCTGCTCATGTTGCCCTCTGGTGGTTTATGCGAGAATTGCAACCAAAGGGTATACTCTTCTTGACAAAGTTTGGAAGTTACCAGACGAAATGCTTTGAGGTCATCCAACGCTCTGACGTCATTGGCGTCATCGGATCATCCAGGCTTTCCCCTATCAGCCCACGGGTTTCTGCACAATTCCCGGATGTGGTGTGGGTAAACTGTTCAACATCTCCTGGCTTCTTTTGGACGGCTGTATCACTCAGAGCTTAACAGATTGGGCTTGTTTTTATTCACTTCTTGTAAGTGTTCACTTTTACATTGCGCACTTTGCGGATTTATTAAAACTTTTACTCATAGATGGGCTGCTCTCTGTTTTCTTGTCTTTTCAACCAAAGGGTATTGTAGTGTCAAATAATCTGAAATCACCATATGCATTCTCAAAGAACCAATGGAAAGACAGTTCCGTTAGGACGAATGAGAGACAAGCTTCAATTAGGGTGTATCCAAATTTTCATCAATGATTAGAATAAAGGTGGGCTTTATCACTTGATAAAGTCTTATGCACAGGAGTAAAAGAGGGCTGATGCTGCTTAAACTGACTGCTAAATTGACCTGCTGCCTTGGATTACAGTCTCTATAAAGCAAAATTGGGCCTAACATTTTATTTCCAGAATTGCACATTCTCTTTATATGATGGTGAAAATAACTTATCTGAAAAAGCTGAAACCTCAAATTGGTTTATAGTAATGTATTAATGGTTATTTTATATTTTAAGGCATAAGTCTTCATCCAACCGGGCCAAAGTCCTCAACGAAGTGGGGAGAAGTCTTCATCCAAGCCGGGCAAAGTGGTCCTCCAGATGGGCAGAAGTCTTCACCCAGACGTCCATCTTCAAGACATCCGACGCGGAGCATCCTCTTCATCAGCCAATCGTAATCTAAGGGACGCCATCTTGGATGACGTCACTTAAAGGTACCTTCATTCATCTTTAGTCGTCGGATGAAGAGGATGCTCTGCGTAGGATGTCTTGAAGATGGACCTGCTTCGCGTCGGATGGATGAAGATAGAAGATGCCGTCTGGATGAAGACTTCTGCCCGTCTGGAGGACCACTTTGCCCGGCTAGGATGAAGACTTCTCCTGGCTTTGTTGAAGACTTCGGCCTGGTTGGATGAAGACTTCTGCCGCTTCCTTGATGATGGATGTCTGGTCCTCAGAACTGTAAGTCGATCTTCAGGGGGTTAGTGTTAGGTTTTTTTAAGGGTGTATTGGGTGGGTTTTATTTTTAGGTTTGGGTTTGGGCCTGCAAAAGAGCTAACTGCCCTTTTAAGGGCAATGCCCATCCAAATGCCCTTTTCAGGGCAATGGGGAGCTTAGGTTTTTTTTAGATAGTATTTTATTTGCGGGGTTGTTTGTGTGGGTGGTGGGTTTTACTGTTGGGGGGGTTGTTTGTAATTTTTTTTACAGGTAAAAGTGCTGATTACTTTGGGGCAATGCCCCGCAAAAGGCCCTTTTAATTTTAATTTGTTTATTATTTTCTGTAATTTAGTGGGGGGGGGTTGTACTTTAGCTAATTTAATTTTATTTAATTTAGGTAATTGTATTTAATTTAGTTAATTTATTTAATTATAGTGTAGTGTTAGGTGTTATTGTAACTTAGGTTAGGTTTTATTTTACAGGTACTTTTGTATTTATTTTAGCTAGGTAGTTATTAAATAGTTAATAACTATTTAATAACTATTGTACCTAGTTAAAATAAATACAAACTTGCCGGTAAAATAAAAATAAACCCTAATCTAGATACAATGTAACTATTAGTTATATTGTAGCTAGTTTAGGGTTTATTTTATAGGTAAGTATTTAGTTTTAAATAGGAATTATTTAGTTATTAATAGTAGGTTTTCTTTAGATTTATTGTAATTATATTTAAGTTAGGGGGTGTTAGGGTTAGGTTAGACTTAGGTTTAGGGGTTAATAAATTTAGTATAGTGACGGCGACGTTGGGGCGGAAGATCAGGGGTTAATAATTGTAGGTAGTGTCAGCGATGACAGATTAGGGGTTAATAATATTTAACTAATGTTTGTGAGGCGGTAGTGCGGCAGTTAGGGGTTAATATGTTTATTATAGTGGCGGCGACGTTGGGGGCGGCAGATTAGGGGTTAATAAGTGTAGGTAGGTTGCAGCGACATTATGGGTGGCAGATTAGGGGTTAATAAATATAATGTAGGTGGCGGCGATGTTGGGGGCAGCAGATTAGGGGTTCATAAATATAATGTAGGTGGCGGCGGTGTCCGGAGTGGCAGATTAGGGGTTAAAAATTTAATTTTAGTGTTTGCGATGCTGGAGGGCCTCGGTTTAGGGGTTAATAGGTAGTTTATGGGTGTTAGTGTACGTTTTAGCACTCTAGCTATGAGTTTTATGTTACGGCGTTGTACCATAAAACTCTTAACTACTGACTTTTAAATGCGTTAGGACTCTTGACAGGGTAGGGTGTACCGCTCACTTTTTGGCCTCCCAGGACAGACTCGTAATACCGGCGCTATGGAAGTCCCATAGAAAAAACACTTTACGAAGTTTACGTAAATCGTTTTGTGCTAAGGCCAAAGAAGTATGCGGTACACCTATACCTGCAAGACCCGTAATAGCAGCGGGCGTAAAAAAGCAGCATTAGGACCTCTTAACGCTGCTTTTTTACCTTAATGCACAACTCTTAATCTAGCCGATAGTTTGCTAATTTTTCTTTTTGACTCACTATTGTTAATAAATTAAATAAACTGCATTTTCATCCATAATTTATCCCTGGCATTATCTGATAATAATTACACTTTGCGCACATAACAAACACTGATCTGATTATTATTTAAAATGTGTCCTCCGCTCCAAGTTATCATTTGCTCCCACTGTTTCTTAATGCTACCTATCTCCCCATTCCCCCTGTATTATAAATGTCAACCACTCTTCTCTAGGGTTTATATGCAAAAATAAAAAACAAACATCACCTTGCAAAACCGTTAAATGTATCATATTGTATCAATATTGTTCAGAAAGTCAAAATAATAGCAGTTATAAAATAAATGTATTGGTAATATAAACATATCAAATCAACATATCATTATTCTAGGACCACAGCAGGTTCCATTGATTGGGAACTGAACAAGATATTTTACTGCATTCCAGTGGACTGTTTTATTTCCTTAAGATTTTGTTTTTAAAAGGAAAAAAACTGTACAATGGGTTCATTAAAATTTGCATAATGGGGATATGGGCCATTCACTTGTGCAATAGAGGATCAATAGATACTTTTGGTGATCACATTACCATCATTTCAAATTCCCAACTCCCAACGTTATAAGTTTAAATTAGGTTTGTCTACAAAGCAGAATCCAGAATCAACACAATAACAGGTCTACTAAATATGTAAAGCTCTAATAATGATAGTATCTGTTATAGAACCATATTTGGCATAGGCAAATTAGTCTTTTATGCTTCAAGTTCTAGACAATTTAAAGAAAAGAAAAAAATCATTTTCCAAAATTTGTTCTAATAAGTTGCTAACCCATAATAAGTGTTGTAGGACAGTGTTACTCTACTCTTGTCCTCAAGTACCCTACAGGACAGGTTCATGATATCTTAACTAGAGCACATAATCAGCTGATCGGTAACTATGGTAACTAACCTGCTCTCACCCATCAGCTGATTATTTCACTTGTGTTCTAGTTAAGATATGAAAATCTGACCTGTTGGGGGTTGAGAAACACTGCTGTAGGACATATAAAAATTATATATAAGAATAAACTCCTCAAAATAATGTTAAAAAAAAATAGACCCTTAGAGGGAGGACATATTACATTTGTATGTTATACTAAAGATAATGTCTACCCTATCTATCTTCCCAACTATAGATAGTTTACTTTTCAGACTTGAAAAGGACTTATTTTAAACTATTCTATTTTACATTCACTGATAAGTAGAGGCCTGAGTAAGATTGCATCACTGGTGCAAGACAATTACAGCCATCATTTATAACAAACACCTTCAATAAAATGTTTCCCCTAAGTACTCCAGACTCTATTTTTTTTTATTTTTTTTAAAGACACAAATACCTTCCACTAAAGTATCTAAAGGGATTGGCTGGTTGAAGAAGTAAGGAATTATGGGCAAAAACCATAGTCAGATCACAGATTATGGTTAAGGTAAAAGCATATAGTAGGAGTAATCAGGTCACAGCTAAAATATATACATTATAAGGATCACAATTCAAAGAAAGGTCAGGTCACAATTCAAAGGTCAGGACAGGTATAAGGCAAGACAAAAATAGAGCCATGCAAAGTAATGTAAAGAATGATGAGCTATAGCAAATCAAGTAACAAGATACTCGTGAAGCAGGAATGTGGCTTTTTATATAATGATCATTCCACATACAAAACTGTCCAGCAGGGGGCTTACTAAGGAAACAGTTGCTACAATAAAGGTGCATAGCCATACAGCACTTGAAGCAAGTGTTTAAACAAGAATGGGTGCATGTATATAAAATGAGTTGTCACCCTTTAGTAAAATCAGAATGTTCTGTAGTTATAAATCTAATATGTTTATGGTAAGAAATAATATTCAAACTCATTTTCTTAAAAGAATGCAAAATGTGGAAAATTAACAGAAATAAATAAACCAAAAACATTTTACTGCATCCTGTATGGAGCCTTTATGCCATTGCTGTATGTTTTGGAAACTAAAGTTAAAATTTCTAAAAGTGCTTGGTTTGCTGAAAAAAGTTATGATTTATGTGTGTAAATAGAAAAATAATTGAAAATTATGTTTAAAAATGCAAAGAGTTGATTTAAATACAGGGGTTTGGAATGGCTCAGCATTGAAGAGGTTAAACAAAATACAAATCAATAAATATATTGTTATCTAAGTGAAGGCAAACTTTCACAAATGAGTGTCCGGTTTTTAAAACTACTATTAAAAACAGGGGCACTTTTATTCATGAATGTTTGCATTTCACCGGTTATGTTAATATAATTACCTTTTCTTGTTGCGAGCCGGAGCAGCGATCCCCCGCCCGCTGCTCGTCTCTTCATATGTCAGCAATGACGAATCCGGCTTCCTCCAATCACGGTGTGGCCTAAGGCAATGTTTGCTCTGGAGGGGAAGCCGTGATTGGAGGAAGCCAAATTCGTCATTGCTCACGTAAGAAGAGACGAGCTTCGGGCGGTGGATCGCTGGTCAGCCTTGCAAGAAGAAAAGGTATTTTAACAAAACCGGTGAAATGTAAACTTTTATGAATGAAAGTGCCCCTGTTTTAAAAACCGGGCACTAATTTGTGAAAGTTTACCTTCACTTTAATTGTTTCTATATTTTAGGTGTACTTTATTTATAGGCCAACTGATGTAAAGTTAATATAGCATAAATATTTTACATGTAGATAGAGGAGGAAACCAAAGAAATAATGACCATCATAACAAAGAGCAACAGGCACAAATAGCTAACAGAAAGAAAAAGATGAACAATTAGTACTAACCAGGCCCATCCAGATACTGAGAGAGGGAGAAGCGCAAGCGTAGGACTATAGGCTCTGTACGGATAACCTTCCAAGCAGTTGCTACCTCTTCCTACAAAAGAGACAGAAGAACAAAGTGAAAGAGAAAAGAATACTATTGCAAGACGTGAAAAAATAATGTAAAAGAAAGCCAATTATGGGCCAGATAACAAGTGAAGCCATATTAAACACTCCCACTCGAGTGCTAACTCCTAAAAAAGTAAAAATGTTTTGCTTGCATCGGGTAGGGCTCATATTAGAAGTTGAAAGTAAACATTTTTTGATGCATATTCCCCCATAAAAGTCAATTGAGCAAAAAAATTGGAAAAAAAAAAACCCTTACATCCTATGCGCAACCCCGATCGCATATTCTCAAGTGCCCTAACCCGACATTAAACTATAAATATATTTAAATAAATATTTCACATTCCAATGTTCTTCACATACAAGAATATGTTTTATTTATTCATAAATACATAGTTCTATACATATATAGCTGATGGTTTTGTGGTAAAATATATATCTATAGATATATACAAAAATATATAGGAATATCCATGTGTTATTTATGAGTGTAACTGTACTTTGTAATGCATTTTTGAGGGGTTTTGTTCAACCTTTTTGTTTCACAAAACAGTAAACCAAAGCTCTGAGGATGCGATAATTTTTCTAGTGTAAATTGCGATTACGCTCAAGCTTTTACTTTCAAATTGTAATACAAGCAGTAACCTCAACGAGCGCAAACAGCCACGATAAACCCCTTTTTCGCTCGTACGTAACTGTTAGCGCCCCACTCCTAGTCTGGCCCTATGTGAAAATACACAAGCAAAGAGCGAAGTACAAGTGCACAGACAAGAGACCGGGAGGGAAGGTATGGATCTAAGAAGTTCAGAGAGAGAGAGAGATAGGAACAAACCTACAGTAAAAATCTGCAATGTAGTAGTAATAACAACAATAGCACTATGATCATGCAATAAAAGGGACATAAACCCATTTTTTTTTCATGATTCAGATAGAGCACGTGATTTTTAACAACTTTCCATTGTACTTCTATTACCTAATTTGTTTTGTTCTCTTGGTATCCTTTCTTGAAAAGCATACCTAGGTAGGCTCAGGAGCTGATGGTTGGTGGCTGCACATATATGACTCATGTTATTGGCTCACCTAATGTGTTCCGCTAGCTCCCAGTTGTGCATTGCTGCTCCTTCAACAAAGGATACCAAGAGAATGACTCAAATTATATAATAGAAGTAAACTGGAAAGTTCTTTCAATTTTATTTTCTATCTGAATAATGAAAGAAAATGATTGGGTTTTATGTCCCTTTAAGTGCCAGTTTCCTGTAAGTATATAGAGAATAATACATTTGGAAGACAATAGTAAAAGAAAGAAAGAGAGAGTTAAAAAACAGAAAAGACACAGAGCTGGTGGGCTAAAAGAAAGGAAAAAAACATACATCAAGGAATCCAATGTTAATGTGCAGGTCGATATCAGCATCATCGATGGTTCCATATTCCCTGTGATCAGAACAGTAAAGTAATACAGAGGGTTAGGACATTAAGACTAGCTGTTCACATGCAAATTTACAAACTTGTATGCTCTTCAAATATTTTTATTTTATATTTATTTTAGAAATAAATAATATCTGGTTGTTGAAAGGAGTGCATGACCCTTCTAACTGCCCCTGGCCTTCAGTTGTCAGAAAAGTATGAGGCAAACATAATAATAATGTGAGTATCTAAACTCTGATGAGTATGCTGTGCAGTATAATGATGTGAGTATCTATACACTGATGAGTATACTGCACTATCTAATGATGTGAGTATATATACACTGATGAGTATGCTGTGCAGCATAATGATGTGAGTATCTATACACTGATGAGTATGCTGCACTGTATAATGAATGATGTGAGTATCTATACACTGATGAGTATACTGCACTATCTAATGATGTGAGTATATATACACTGATGAGTATGCTGTGCAGCATAATGATGTGAGTATCTATACACTGATGAGTATGCTGCACTATATAATGATGTGAGTATCTATACACTGATGAGTATGCTGCACTGTATAATGATGTAAGTATCTATACAATGATGAGTATGCTTCATTGTATAATAATGTGAGTATCTATACACTGATGAGTATACTGCACTGTATAATGATGTATCTATACACTGATGAGTATGCTGCACTGTACAATGATGTGAGTATCTATACACTGATGAGCATGCTGTACAGTATAACGATGTGAGTAGCTATACACTGATGAGTATGCTGCACTGTATAATGATGTGAGTATCTGTCACTGGTCAGTATGCTGCACTGTATAATGATGTGAGTATCTGTCACTGGTCAGTATGCTGCACTGTATAATGATGTGAGTATCTGTCACTGGTCAGTATGCTGCACTGTATAATGATGTGACTATCTATACACTGATGAGCATGCTGCACTGTATAATGATGTGAGTATCTATACACTGATGAGCATGCTGTACAGTATAACGATGTGAGTATCTATACACTGATGAGTATGCTGCACTGTATAATGATGTGATTATCTATACACTGATGAGCATGCTGTACTGTATCATGATGTGAGTATCTATACACTGATGAGTATGCTGCACTGTATAAGGATGTAACTATACACTGATGAGTATGCTGCACTGTATAATGATGTGAGTATCTATACACTGATGAGTATGCTGCACTATATAATGATGTGAGTATCTATACACTGATGAGTATACTGCACTGTATAATGATGTGAGTATCTATACACTGATGAGTATGTTGTGCAGTATAATGATGTGAGTATCTATACACTGATGAGCATGCTGTACTGTATAATGATGTGAGTATCTATACACTGATGAGTTTGCTGCACTGTATAATGATGTAACTATACACTGATGAGTATGCTGCACTGTATAATGATGTGAGTATCTATACACTGATGAGTATGCTGCACTATATAATGATGTGAGTATCTATACACTGATGAGTATACTGCACTGTATAATGATGTGAGTATCTATACACTGATGAGTATGTTGTGCAGTATAATGATGTGAGTATATATACACTGATGAGCATGCTGTACTGTATAATGATGTAAGTATCTATTCACTGATGAGTATACTGCACTGTATAATGATGTGAGTATCTATACACTGATGAGTATGCTACACTGTATAATGATGTGAGTATCTATACACTGATGAGTATGCTGCACTGTATAATGATGTGAGTATCTATGCACTTATGAGTACACTGCACTGTATAATGATGTGAATATCTAAACACTGAGGAGTATACTGCACTGTATAATGATGTGAGTATCTATACACTGATGAGTATGCTTTACAGTATAATGATGTGAGTATCTATACACTGACGAGTATACTGCACTGTATAATGATGTGAGTATCTATTATTATGTGAGGCAAACATAATAATAATGATGTGAGTATCTATACTCTGATGAGTATGCTGTGCAGTATAATGATGTGAGTATCTATACACTGATGAGTATGCTGTGCAGTATAATGATGTGAGTATCTATACACTGATGAGTATGCTGCACTGTATAATGAATGATGTGAGTATCTATACACTGATGAGTATGCTGCACTGTATAATGATGTAAGTATCTATACACTGATGAGTATGCTGCACTGTATAATGATGTGAGTGTCTATACACTGATGAGCATGCTGTACAGTATAACGATGTGAGTATCTATACACTGATGAGTAAACTGCACTTTATAATGATGTGAGTATCTATACACTGATGAGCATGCTGTACTGTATCATGATGTGAGTATCTATACACTGATGAGTATGCTGCACTGTATAATGATGTAACTATACACTGATGAGTATGCTGTACTGTATAATGATGTGAGTATCTATACACTGATGAGTATGCTGCACTATATAATGATGTGAGTATCTATACACTGATGAGTATACTGCACTGTATAATGATGTGAGTATCTATACACTGATGAGTATGTTGTGCAGTATAATGATGTGAGTATCTATACGCTGATGAGCATGCTGTACTGTATAATGATGTGAGTATCTATACACTGATGAGTATGCTGCACTGTATAATGATGTGAGTATCTATACACTGATGAGTATGCTGCACTGTATAATGATGTGAGTATCTATACACTGATGAGTATACTGCATTGTATAATGATGTAAGTATCTATACATTGATGAGTATACTGCACTGTATAATGATGTGACTATCTATACACTAATGAGTATGCTGCACTGTATAATGATGTGAGTATCTATACACTGATGAGTATGCTGCACTGTATAATTATGTGAGTATCTATACACTGATGAGTATACTGCACTGTATAATGATGTGAATATCTATACATTGAGGAGTATACTGCACTGTATAATGATGTGAGTATCTATACACTGATGAGTATGCTTCACTGTATAATGATGTGAGTATCTATACACTGACGAGTATACTGCACTGTATAATGATGTGAGTATCTATACACTGATGAGTATACTGCACTGTATAATGGTGTGAGTATCTATATACTGATGAGTATACTGCACTGTATAATGATGTCAGTATGTATACACTGATGAGTATACTGCACTGTATAATGATGTGAGTATCTATACACTGATGAGTATACTGCACTGTATAATGATGTGAGTATCTATACACTGAGTATGCTGTACTGTATAATAATGTATATATACACTTATAAGTATAGTGCACTGTATAATGATGTGAGTATCTGTACACTGATGAGTATGCTGCACTGTATAACGATGTAAGTATATATACACTGATCAGTGTGCTGCACTGTATAACGATGTGAGTATATATACACTGATGAGTATGCTGCACTGTAAAATAATGTGAGTATCTATACACTGATGAGTATGCTGCACTATATAATTATGTGAATATATATACACTGATGAGTATGGCACTATTTAATGATGTGAGTATCTATCACTGGTCAGTATGCTGCACTGTATAATGATGTGAGTATCTATCACTGGTCAGTATGCTGCACTGTATAATGATTTGAGTATCTATACACTAATGAGAATGTTGCAATGTATAATGATGTGAGTATCTATCACTGGTCAGTATGCTGCACTGTATAATGATGTGAGTATCTATACGCTGATGATTATGCTGCACTGTATACCGGTGTGAGTATATATACACTGATTAGTGTGCTGCACTGTATAACGATGTGAGTATATATACACTGATGAGTATGCTGCACTGTATAATGATGTGAGTATCTATACACTGATGAGTATGCTGCACTATATAATGATGTGAGTATCTATCACTGGTCAGTATTCTGCACTGCATAATGATGTGAGTATCTATACACTGAGGAGTATAATGCACTGTATAATGATGTGAGTATCTATACACTGATGAGTATGCTGCACTATATAATTATGTGAATATCTATACACTGATGAGTATGGCACTATTTAATGATGTGAATATCTATCACTGGTCAGTATGCTGCACTGTATAATGATGTGAGTATCTATACACTGATGATTATGCTGCACTGTATAATGATGTGAGTATCTATACACTGATGAGTATGCCGCACTGTATAATGATGTGAGTATCTATACACTGAGGAGTATGCTGCACTGTATAATGATTTGAGTATCTATCATTGGTCAGTATGCTGCACTGTAAAATTATGTGAGTATCTATACCCTGATGAGTATGCTGCACTATATAATGATGTGAGTATCTATACACTGATGAGTATACTGCACTTTATAATGGTGTGAGTATCTATATACTGATGAGTATACTGCACTGTATAATGATGTGAGTATCTATACACTGATGAGTATACTGCACTGTATAATGATGTGAGTATCTATACACTGATGAGTATGCTGTACTGTATAATAATGTATATATACACTTATAAGTATAGCGCACTGTATAATGATGTGAGTATCTATACACTGATGAATGTGCTGCACTGTATAACGATGTGAGTATCTATACACTGATGAATGTGCTGCACTGTATAACGATGTGAGTATATATACACTGATGAGTATGCTGCACTGTATAATGATGTGAGTATCTATACACTGATGAGTATGCTGCACTGTATAATGATGTGAGTATCTATACACTGATGAGTATGCTGCACTGTATAATGATGTGAGTATCTATACACTAATGAGTATGCTGCACTGTATAATGATGTGAGTATCTATACACTGATGAGTATGCTGCACTGTATAATGATGTGAGTATCTATACACTGATGAGTATGCTGCACTATATAATGATGTGAGTATCTATAACTGGTCAGTATTCTGCACTGCATAATAATGTGAGTATCTATACACTGAGGAGTATGTTGCACTGTATAATGATGTGAGTATCTATACACTGATGAGTATGCTGCACTATATAATTATGTGAATATCTATACACTGATGAGTATGGCACTATTTAATGATGTGAATATCTATCACTGGTCAGTATGCTGCACTGTATAATGATGTGAGTATCTATACACTGATGATTATGCTGCACTGTATAATGATGTGAGTATCTATACACTGATGAGTATGCCGCACTGTATAATGATGTGAGTATCTATACACTGAGGAGTATGCTGCACTGTATAATGATTTGAGTATCTATCATTGGTCAGTATGCTGCACTGTAAAATTATGTGAGTATCTATACCCTGATGAGTATGCTGCACTATATAATGATGTATCTATACACTCATGAGTATACTGCACTGTATAATGATGTGAGTATCTATACACTGATGAGTATACTGCACTTTATAATGGTGTGAGTATCTATATACTGATGAGTATATTGCACTGTATAATTATGTGAGTATCTATACACTGATGAGTATACTGCACTGTATAATGATGTGAGTATCTATACACTGATGAGTATGCTGTACTGTATAATAATGTATATATACACTTATAAGTATAGCACACTGTATAATGATGTGAGTATCTATACACTGATGAATGTGCTGCACTGTATAACGATGTGAGTATCTATACACTGATGAATGTGCTGCACTGTATAACGATGTGAGTATATATACACTGATGAGTATGCTGCACTGTATAATAATGTCAGTATCTATACACTGATGAGTATGCTGCACTGTATAATGATGTGAGTATCTATACACTGATGAGTATGCTGCACTGTATAATGATGTGAGTATCTATACACTAATGAGTATGCTGCACTGTATAATGATGTGAGTATCTATACACTGATGAGTATGCTGCACTGTATAATGATGTGAGTATCTATACACTGATGAGTATGCTGCACTGTATAATGATGTGAGTATCTATCATTGGTCAGTATGCTGCACTGTAAAATTATGTGAGTATCTATACACTGATGAGTATGCTGCACTGTATAATGATGTGAGTATCTATACACTGATGAGTATGCTGCACTATATAATGATGTGAGTATCTATACACTCATGAGTATACTGCACTGTATAATGATGTGAGTATCTATACACTGATGAGTATGCTGCACTGTATAATGATGTGAGTATCTATACACTGATGAGTATGGTGCACTGTATAATGATGTGAGTATCTATACACTGATGACTGAGTATGCTGCACTGTATAATGATGTGATTATCTATACACTCATGAGTATACTGCACTGTATAATGATGTGAGTATCTATACACTGATGATTATGCTGCACTGTATAATGATGTGAGTATCTATACACTGATGAGTATGCTGCACTGTATAATGATGTGAGTATCTATACACTGATGATTATGCTGCACTGTATAATGATGTGAGTATCTATACACTGATGATTATGCTGTACTGTATAATGATGTGAGTATCTATACACTGATGAGTATGCTGCACTGTATAATGACGTGAGTATCTATACACTGATGAGTATACTGCACTGTATAATGATGTGAGTATCTATACACTCATGAGTATACTGCACTGTATAATGATGTGAGTATCTATACACTGATGAGTATGCTGCACTGTATAATGATGTGAGTATCTATACACTGATGAGTATGGTGCACTGTATAATGATGTGAGTATCTATACACTGATGACTGAGTATGCTGCACTGTATAATGATGTGAGTAT
Source organism: Bombina bombina (assembly GCF_027579735.1). Taxonomy (NCBI): domain Eukaryota; kingdom Metazoa; phylum Chordata; class Amphibia; order Anura; family Bombinatoridae; genus Bombina; species Bombina bombina. Next base: position 484,011,004 of record NC_069504.1, on the reverse strand, counting down.
CTATACACTGATGATTATGCTGCACTGTATAATGATGTGAGTATCTATACACTGATGATTATGCTGTACTGTATAATGATGTGAGTATCTATACACTGATGAGTATACTGCACTGTATAATGATGTGAGCATCTATACACTGATGAGTATACTGCACTTTATAATGGTGTGAGTATCTATACACTGATGAGTATGCTGCACTGTATAATGATGTGAGTATCTATACACTGATGAGTATGCCGCACTGTATAATGATGTGAGTATCTATATACTGATGAGTATGCTGCACTGTAGAATGATGTGAGTATCTATACACTGATGAGTATACTGCACTTTATAATGATGTGAGTATCTATACACTGATGAGTATACTGTACTGTATAATGATGTGAGTATCTATATACTGATGAGTATGCTGCACTGTATAATGATGTGAGTATCTATACACTGATGAGTATGCTGTACTGTATAATGATGTGAGTATCTATCACTGGTCAATATGCTGCACTGTATAATGATGTGAGTATCTATACACTGATGAGTATGCTGTACTGTATAATGATGTGAGTATCTGTCACTGGTCAGTATGCTGCACTGTATAATGATGTGAGTATCTGTCACTGGTCAGTATGCTGCACTGTATAATGATGTGATAATCTATACACTGATGAGTATGCTGTACTGTATAATGATGTGAGTATCTATACACTGATGAGTATGTTGTACTGTATAATGATGTGAGTATCTATACACTGATGAGTATACTGCACTGTATTATGATGTGAGTATCTATTCACTGATGAGTGTGCTGCACTGTATAATGATGTGAGTATCTATACACTGATAAGTATGCTGTGCTATATAATGAAGTGAGTATCTATACACTGATGAGTATGCTGTACTGTATAATGATGTGAGTATCTATACACTGATGAGTATGCTGTACTGTATAATGATGTGAGTATCTATACACTGATGAGTATGCTGTACTGTATAATGATGTGAGTATCTGTCACTGGTCAGTATGCTGTACTGTATAATGATGTGAGTATCTATACACTGATGATTATGCTACACTGTATAATGATGTGAGTATCTATACACTGATGATTATGCTGTACTGTATAATGATGTGAGTATCTATACACTGATGAGTATGCTGCACTGTATAATGATGTGAGTATCTATACACTGATGAGTATACTGCACTGTATAATGATGTGAGTATCTATACACTCATGAGTATACTGCACTGTATAATGATGTGAGTATCTATACACTGATGAGTATGCTGCACTGTATAATGATGTGAGTATCTATACACTGATGAGTATGGTGCACTGTATAATGATGTGAGTATCTATACACTGATGACTGAGTATGCTGCACTGTATAATGATGTGATTATCTATACACTCATGAGTATACTGCACTGTATAATGATGTGAGTATCTATACACTGATGATTATGCTGCACTGTATAATGATGTGAGTATCTATACACTGATGATTATGCTGTACTGTATAATGATGTGAGTATCTATACACTGATGAGTATACTGCACTGTATAATGATGTGAGCATCTATACACTGATGAGTATACTGCACTTTATAATGGTGTGAGTATCTATACACTGATGAGTATGCTGCACTGTATAATGATGTGAGTATCTATACACTGATGAGTATGCCACACTCTATAATGATGTGAGTATCTATATACTGATGAGTATGCTGCACTGTATAATGATGTGAGTATCTATACACTGATGAGTATACTGCACTTTATAATGATGTGAGTATCTATACACTGATGAGTATACTGTACTGTATAATGATGTGAGTATGTATATACTGATGAGTATGCTGCACTGTATAATGATGTGAGTATCTATACACTGATGAGTATGCTGTACTGTATAATGATGTGAGTATCTATCACCAGGGCCGGATTTCCCATTAGGCACAGTAGGCATGTGCCTACAGGCGCCTTGCAGTGAGGGGCGCCTGCCTGTCAATAATAAAAAAAAAAAAAAAAAAAAAAAAAAAAAAATTTTTTTTTTTTTTTTTTTTTTTTTTTATGAGGGCATTTATTTTAGTAAGAATTGTGCTGCCAGGTGCCTACAAAGTCGAGTGTTTCATTGGGAATATGTTACAGCAGTTGAGGGAGCCATGAAGGAGAGAGGGGCAAAGATTAAAACTAAACCCCTCCCATTGAATTTCTAAATTCTAATTTTAAACACATTTGTTGACCCCTGGATTACATATAATCTACAACATTCCATGTTTTCCTTTGAGAGCAACATCATATGATATTTATATTTCAGAACAAAATAAATGTAACATCTGTGTGTGTTTGTACCAAAAATATCAGAGTTTACAAGATTTTTTTCCCTACATTTTATATTTTCTTCCACTGGCTGCACAGGTTGTTGATGGTGATGAGCTTGCATGCTGCTAGTTTTAATATTGCTATTGTTTACACAAAACTGTGTTTGACTCCAACAAAATGTTAAGCACATAGTCAAAGTCATCTCCAGAAAAGCAATACACTAATGGCTTGTCAATAAACATGTCCTATGAGCCCATCTGGGTCTGCACAGATGTGTATTGCTGTCTCAGAACTGACATTGACTATGTGTTTAACTCTTTTGCAAGAGGCTAACACACTTCTCTGCAAGCACTAGTGCAATAATAAAATGCCCAGCAAACTGTCACATTTGATGTCCCTTTAAATAGGGTTTTCTTTAGAATATTTTGCATTAAAAGTTTAACATGATTTGTTTTTGTTATACATAATAGAAATTGTATGGCCATTTGAGTCAAGTGAATATTGATTTTTGGTGTAGCTTCCATTACAACAAATATTGCAATTGGTGTGTGTATTTGTGTATCTCCATAAAAGGGAAAATGTAATTTTACATCTAATATTTATTTTTAGTTGTCCTAAATAATAATAAAAAAAAGTCCTCATTTTTTCCACTTTTTTCTAGGGGGGGTGGGGGGGTGGGGGGGGCGCTTCAGGTTTTTGTGCCTACAGGCACCTGAGATGTAAATCCGGCCCTGTCTATCACTGGTCAATATGCTGCACTGTATAATGATGTGAGTATCTATACACTGATGAGTATGCTGTACTGTATAATGATGTGAGTATCTATACACTGATGAGTGTGCTGCACTGTATAATGATGTGAGTATCTATACACTGATGAGTATGCTGTGCTATATAATGAAGTGAGTATCTATACACTGATGAGTATGCTGTACTGTATAATGATGTGAGTATCTATACACTGATGAGTATGCTGTACTGTATAATGATGTGAGTATCTGTCACTGGTCAGTATGCTGCACTGTATAATGATGTGAGTATCTGTCACTGGTCAGTATGCTGCACTGTATAATGATGTGATAATCTATACACTGATGAGTATGCTGTACTGTATAATGATGTGAGTATCTATACACTGATGAGTATGCTGTACTGTATAATGATGTGAGTATCTATACACTGATGAGTATACTGCACTGTATTATGATGTGAGCATCTATTCACTGATGAGTGTGCTGCACTGTATAATGATGTGAGTATCTATACACTGATGAGTATGCTGTGCTATATAATGAAGTGAGTATCTATACACTGATGAGTATGCTGTACTGTATAATGATGTGAGTATCTATACACTGATGAGTATGCTGTACTGTATAATGATGTGAGTATCTGTCACTGGTCAGTATGCTGCACTGTATAATGATGTGAGTATCTATACACTGGTCAGCATGCTGTACTGTATAATGATATGAGTATCTATACACTGATGAGTGTGCTGTGCTATATAATGAAGTGAGTATCTATTCACTGATGAGTATACTGCACTGTATAATGATGTGAATATCTATACACTGATGAGCATGCTGTACTGTATACTGATGTGAGTATCTATACACTGATGAGTATGCTGTACTGTATAATGATGTGAGTATCTATACACTGATGAGTATGCTGTACTGTATAATGATGTGAGTATCTATACACTGATGAGTATGCTGTACTGTATAATGATGTGAGTATCTGTCACTGGTCAGTATGCTGTACTGTATAATGATGTGAGTATCTGTCACTGGTCAGTATGCTGTACTGTATAATGATGTGAGTATCTGTCACTGGTCAGTATGCTGTACTGTATAATGATGTACACTTTTGAGTATGCTGTACTGTATAATAATGTATATATACACTTATAAGTATACTGCACTGTATAATGATGTACACTTTTGAGTATGCTGTACTGTATAATAATGTATATATACACTTATAAGTATACTGTACTGTATAATGATGTGAGTATCTATACACTGGTCAGCATGCTGTACTGTATAATGATATGAGTATCTATACACTGATGAGTGTGCTGTGCTATATAATGAAGTGAGTATCTATTCACTGATGAGTATACTGCACTGTATAATGATGTGAATATCTATACACTGATGAGCATGCTGTACTGTATACTGATGTGAGTATCTATACACTGATGAGTATGCTGTACTGTATAATGATGTGAGTATCTATACACTGATGAGTATGCTGTACTGTATAATGATGTGAGTATCTATACACTGATGAGTATGCTGTACTGTATAATGATGTGAGTATCTGTCACTGGTCAGTATGCTGTACTGTATAATGATGTGAGTATCTGTCACTGGTCAGTATGCTGTACTGTATAATGATGTGAGTATCTGTCACTGGTCAGTATGCTGTACTGTATAATGATGTACACTTTTGAGTATGCTGTACTGTATAATAATGTATATATACACTTATAAGTATACTGCACTGTATAATGATGTACACTTTTGAGTATGCTGTACTGTATAATAATGTATATATACACTTATAAGTATACTGTACTGTATAATGATGTGAGTATCTATACGCTGATGAGTATACTGTACTGTATAATGATGTGAGTATCTATACACTGATGAGTATACTGTACTGTATAATGATGTGAGTATCTATACACTGATGAGTATGCTGCACTGTATATTGATGTGAGTATCTGTCACTGGTCAGTATGCTGCACTGTATAATGATGTGAGTATCTATACACTGATGAGTATGCTGCACTGTATAATGATGTGAGTATCTATACACTGATGAGTAGGCTGTACTGTATATTGATGTGAGTATCTGTCACTGGTCAGTATACTGCACTGTATAATGATGTACACTTTTGAGTATGCTGTACTGTATAATAATGTTTATATACACTTATAAGTATACTGCACTGTATAATGTGAGTATGTATACACAAATAATGACCACATAGACACACTCCTGTGTATAGACTGGCTGCTACAGCACCTTTCCCCCCAGCACTTAGGCCACTGCCCCTGTTGTACCAATGGTAGTTTTGTCCCTGCCTAGGGGACCATAGGGTAATAGATACACATTTATATTATGTTTACATAGAATGGCGAGATAATCATACGCTATGTATAAATACCCACATTTAGGGCTCACTTCCATTGAGCCATAAAAAATGGAGCTATAAGCTACTGAAGTGGCCGACAGCTAAAAGTAGTTTACGGCTCCATTTTAGTACCAGGTCTGTGTTGAAATATTTTGCATATTGCGTGCAGTTGCTATTTTCGTGTAGATGTAAGTTAACGTTGTGTTAACGCTTCCATCTGATGTTGGATTTAATGAAAATCCATTAGTTGCTATGGCAACCTGACCTTACACTATAAAATTTACATTTAACGTCTAAACTCCTTACCTGTGATCACCTCTAAAGAGAAACAAAGATACACTTATTTATAATACAGATTTTTTAACTATAAGCAAATACTATTTTTTTTTTAATAATTATATTTTACACTTTATTAAAATATGTCATATGTATTGCTGCCCTAGGCATAGGTCTAGTTTAACATATGTACATATATGATTGCATATATTTTTATATTTATATACATATTGATATTTCAATAAAAACATAAGTGAAACTATTCCTATACATTGGACAACAATATATATATAATACATATATCAATGTATCTCTAGATTGAGACACTTGCATTGTTTGCAAGATTTACAATTTCAATGGGAACCAGGCATCAAAAAGCTCCTTTTTTCTCTTTTACACATAGTTGAGCTGGGTGTATTTTTTGGTCAATGTAACGACAGTCTCCGACAGTGTATTAGCGGTTTGCGCTTTTACTGGAAACTTGGTATAATTTATAGATTAACGGCTTCTAATACTTTGTATGGGGCACAAAAATGTTTTCGGCAGCTGGAGTTCGGCTGCCAAAATTGAAGTGTAATGCACCATTGGAAGCAGTGGATAAACGAAATTGCTTCCGACAGCATATTTATTGGTTTGTGAGCGCACGCAAACCTAATTACGGCTCAACATATTATACATAGCATAAATAACTGTCTTGCTTACATACCTGACAGACACAGCATTTTCACTATATATCTCCTTCACAGCTTCAATATCTGCATCTAGTTGGGGGTGTCTGTATAGATCAGCACAGCAGGTACCCTAAGAATTGGGGAAAAAGGAAAAAAACACAAACATAAACAGAACAATTTAGTAAAAAGGTTCAGGGAGATTTGAAACCAGGTGTTATGGAGATGCACATCTGACTGCAATTTATATTTTATTTTATGGTTGAGTTAAAGTTCAGAAGTCTAAAATATTTTTAGTTTGTTAATTGTGCTTCATAAACCAATTCTATGCCTTTTTAAAACAAAAAACAAAAAAACCCACATACCATGAATCCTCTTAATCCAGCTAGTGATTGTATTTCCTCCGATCTTAATTTTTCATTTGATATGCCCACTTAAAGTGAATGTAAATTTTGATGATAAAAAATTCGATTAAAAACAGGGGCACTGTAATTCATCAAAATTTACATTTCAATCCTGTTGAGAGAAAAAAAAAACTTACCTTTTAAACTTGACAGCAGCTCCAGCTTCCTCCGGTCGTCGCAAGCCATTTCTGACGTCAGAGATGATGGATAGGTCATCCTCCAATCACGGCTTCCCCCCCGGGGGAATCAGTGTCTGATTTAACGCCGTGATTGGAGGAAGCCGATTCCTCATTTTAGACCCAGGAAGAGGCTTTGCGACGGGTGGAGGAAGCTGGATGGGCTGTCAAGATTAAAATGTATTTTTCACAACAGGAGTGAAATGTAAATTTTGATGAATTAAAGTGCCCCTGTTTTTAATCGAATTTTTAAAAACCGGGCACTTTAGCATCAAAATTTACATTCACTTTAAATATATAAACCTTTTTTGTAGTCTTGATATAATTGCTGCTTGATCATATTGCACTAGTTATTAACTGACATAACATAAAACAGTATAAGGCCGACTTAAGTAAAAAATATATTTTATACTAAAATAGCGGATAGAATCCACTAGAAAGGATACATATATACAGGACTAAGGGTATCTGTACATATGTATCCTTTCTAGTGGATTCTAGCCACTATTTTAGTTAACATTTTTTTCCTGATACATAGCACCTAAGACTCAATAATGATATACAAGTATTAACCCAAATAGGGATTTGTAAGATTCTGCAAATAGTTTAGGAAGTGTTATTGCTAACTTTTCAGTTCTAATTAAAAATATATTTTATTAAACATTGACATTGAATTTAAGTTTTCAATTGTACAGGTAAATGAAACTGGGAGTCTGTCAACGTGACACATTGGAATCTAAAACAACCAAAAGCAAGTATTAAATAAGTCAGTGGTCACAACTAAATAAGTCTAGTCATGCAGTAATGGACAAATACGTTTGGCTTTTGTGTAAAAAATTGTGCTTTGTCTAGGGTGACCATTTTGCCGCTTTAAAAAGGGACACATATGAAAAAAACATATGTCAGGGTTCTTATACAAAACATTTATTTAAACAGCCCTGACATATGTATTTTTCATGTGTCCCTTTTTAAAGCGGCAAAATGGTCACCCTAGCTTTGTCCCATGCTCTCTGGAGAGGCCAAAAAGCAAAACTTGCAACCTAGGTTTTCAAAATGCTGCTAATTGCACAAACCAGCTCATTTTACATTTTTATTGAAAATGAAATAGTGTTTAATATCCTTTTAAGGACATATGATTTAAAGGGGCATGCAGACACTTTATTATGTTCATATGGAAGTTTGTTTAAAGTTTCTCTCTCAGAATAGTTCAGTATAAGAAAATGAAAGCATAACATATATACAGTATATGCAACAAGTTCATCCCTAAAAATACACAACTGTAACATGTTTCTCAGCCACATGTGTACTCGGCAGGGCCGCCACTAGGAATTGATCAGGCCCCCCCCCCTTGACATGTGCAATTTTTGACCAAGTTATTTAAACTTGGAAATGTTGTAAAGGTAGTAACATACAAACACACAGACACACTCATACACTGAAACACACACTCACACATAAGGATTCACATATAGACACTCTAGGAGACACGCAAAGAAACACACTCAGACACAGACACCCAAACAGACACTCAGCACTTGTTTACATTGACCTGACAAGTAATGAGGTAGACTAAAGTTTTGTAAAAAAATGGAGATTTAGAAAACAAAATATGGAGTTCTGATTATCTTTTTGTAAAGGAAGATGCCAACTAAATGATGACAACAGCATGCAGTGGCTGAAAGGAAGGGCCCTGAACTGCCTAAACAATAATTTAAAGGTTAAATTATGGATTGGTGACTTCCGGAAAGGTCTTATTAGTCTCAAAGTCTGTAGAAAAATGTGAATAATCAGTATTAAGGTCAAAATGTCCTAAAAAGGAACAGACAATGGACACACACACACACAAACTCAAACTTGCACATACACCAAAGGAAACACCGACAGAGACAGCCTCAGAAAACACACAAAGACACACACACACACAGAAAAACTCACAGAAAGCACACAAAGACATACACACACAGAGAGACAACCACATAAACACAGAAAGACATACATACACACACCCTTACTGAGACATCCACAGAAAACACACAAAGACATACACACACCCTCACAGAGACACCCACAGAAAACACACACCCTCACAGAGACATCCACAGAAAACACAGACATACATATACACACACACCCTCACAGAGACATCTACAGAAAACACAGACATACACACCCACTCTCACAGAGGCATCCAGAGAAAATACACAAAGACAAACATACACACACCCTCACAGAGACACCCATAGAAAAAGCTCAAAGACATATGCACATACCCTCACAGACATCCAAAGAAAATGCACAAAGACATACACACCCACCCTCACAGAGAGACCCACAGAAAAAAAATACATACACACTCATAGAGACACAAACCAAAGCACAAAGACATAAAGACAGACACCCACAGAAACACTCACAGGAGGAAACATTGATGCACCTTGCATCCCCTAAATCAACGTTGTGTGACATGCATGATAAAAAAAATGCAGAAATTAAGAGATCACTTTTTAAAGAATCATATTTATAAATGTGCAAACAAAAATAATTCTGTGAATTCAAAATTGTACATTAATGATCTGGTGTCAGGTCTCCTGTCAGTCATTTCATAGCCCTTCCCACTTTGTCTTTAAGAGTATCCTGTTTCCTGTAAACAGGTGCTTAGTATTGAAACTGCTTCCTAGCAGGTGTATGTGCAGTTGTTTCTTAGGATACAAACCTAACATAATCTCCTTTCTCTAAGCCACTTGGACATCTGAACTAAGGATTAAAACTCCTCTCTACTACTGCAGTATTTATTGCCTTTGCAGTTTCTGAAGCTACATTGGACCGCAACATATTTCACAGCACACCTTCCTATTACAAAATCTTGTGCTCCCTTCTTGCCACAACTCCACTGGCACTTAGTGGTTGTTTCCTGAGTACAAGTCAACTAACCAGAAGAAAACCAAAGCAATTACAAAGAGGAAAACTGGATTGTAAAACCGGAATTTAGCCACACCCCCTTTTGTGACATCACTCTCTGTTCATTCAGCTTCAGTGCAGCCTACTCTGATTCAGTGTGTCAGCAGCCTGTCAGCAAGTCTGAATAGGATTGTTTCAATCTCTACACTATCTGATAAAAAGGTAATATCTTGCCTGAACTAACTAACAGAGACTTTGTTTACTATAACACCAGAGCCTTTGTGTTGTTACATTGTGCCCAGTTTAACTTTAACCTTTAATAACTTTTCACTGAAAGTTAATCTGTATTCATCCACATTGAATACAGAAACTCAGGTGGAACAAACTCATTTTATGCAACACTGCAATTGAGATCCAAAACTATATTCATAATTGTAACAGAGTATACACAGAATATCACATAATACTAAGCCCAAACAGTGAAATGGATCCAGCAGAGCTGCCTCAGTATGTTAATTCACTTTCTCAACGTGTGGATCAACTTAATCAAGGGTTAAGGGAAATTCAGCTAGAAAATCAAACTTTGCATAAAATAATAAAGGATTCAATACAACAAAAACCAGGTCATACTGAAACTATCCCAGAACCATTAGTATCTCAACCAGATATGTTTCATGGTGACAGGAAGCTCTATAGACAGTTTAAAAATGCTTGCAATTTGTTTTTTGATTTAAGAAATAAAACATATAATACTGATAAAATAAAGGTATTAACGATAATATCCTTTTTACGTGGAAAACCCAGGGCATGGGCTGACCAATTCTATGAAAATGATGATCCTATTTTAAGCTCTCTTGATGAATTCTATGAAGCAATGGATGATCTGTATCAGGATAGCAACATCCAGAACACAGCTGAAACAAGAATGAGAGCATTAAAACAAGGAAAGAAAAATGCAGAAGAATACCTCACTGAATTTAAACATTACGCCACAGATTCACAGTGGAATTCAGTAGCGCTGAAAAATCAATTCAGGCTTGGGTTGTCTGATCCAATAAAAGACGAGCTAGCTCGCATTGAACCTCCCAAGACGCTAGAAGATTTAATGAAGTTAGTTGTGCAAATAGATAGGCGTCTCAGAGAGAGGAAGGCAGAACGTCAATCCTCAGAGTACACGCCGCGGCTACCTCGAATTCACTATTCAGAGTCTCCTAATCCCCAAGCAATATCAAAAAGTAATTCAGAAGCAATGGACATCGGGGTTATTCGAGGACCCCTGACGCCAGAAGAGAGGAGCCGTCGGAGAGCACAACAATTATGTATGTACTGTGCTAACCCTAATCACAGTGTGAAGGATTGCCCACTACTTATCCGTACAAAGAGAAGTAAATTTACTTATATACATTCTGTTATGCCTAAAGATCTAAAACCAACTTACTGTCATCTATCTCTATTTTTACAGTGGGACCAAAACCGAACAAGGATTGATGCAATCATAGATTCAGGAGCGACAGGAAACTACATAGATAGGACTTTCACTGTAAATAATAAAATTCCACTAGTGGTTAAGCAAACTCCTGTTGTAATTAGAGTTATTGATGGTACTACAATATCCACAGGTCCTATAACACACAGTACTATACCATTATTAGTTACAACTCACACTGGTCACACAGAGTATATTGTTTTCGATGTATTGCCTTCACCTTTGTTTCCCATTGTACTAGGCTTAGATTGGTTGCGGCTACACCAACCTGGCATAAACTGGAAAACTCTAGCTGTTAAACTAAACTCCACTTATTGTCAACAAACCTGTTACCCAAGGGATATACTAATACAAATTCCAGATCCTATTCCGACACTACCCCCTCAATATACTGATTTTCAGGACGTGTTCAGCAAAAAGATGGCAGAAACTTTACCACCTCATCGCAAGTACGATTGCCCAATTGAGTTAATACCAGGGTCATCCATACCGTTTGGACACCTATACCCACTCAGCCCGCCAGAGTTGGCACATTTGAAAGAATATCTTGAAGAAAATCTGAGGAAAGGATTTATCAGACCGTCTACCTCACCCGCGGGAGCGGGAATGTTCTTTGTAAGGAACAAGGACTCGTCTTTAAGACCTATCATAGACTATCGAGAACTCAATAAAAGAACAATCAAAAACAGGTATCCGCTACCTTTGATACCGGAACTCATAGAACGCCTACAAGATGCTAAAATATTCACAAAGCTCGATCTACGTGGCGCATATAATTTAATCCGCATACGAGAAGGGGATGAGTGGCTGACGGCATTTAGAACCAGATACGGTTTATTCGAGTATCTGGTAATGCCGTTTGGTTTATGTAATGCGCCAGCCACTTTCCAGCATTTCATCAATGAAATATTCAGAGATCTACTTGATGTATGCATTGTCATTTATCTTGATGACCTCCTTATATATTCAGACATTATGGAGCAACATGTTAAAGATGTCAGGAAGGTTTTGACAAGACTTCGATCTCATCAATTATACGCTAAGCCAGAGAAGTGTTTGTTCCATACTAAGGAGGTGTCATTTCTTGGATACCATATCAGTCCAACTGGGATCCAAATGCAAGACAACAAAGTCCAGACAGTCTTAGAATGGAAAGAACCCGCTACTAAAAAAGAATTGCAACGTTTTTTGGGATTTGCAAACTATTACAGAAAATGTATAAAAAACTACTCCAAGATTGCAAGACCTCTCACACAACTTATCAGCTCGACTACTCCGTTCCGTTGGACACCTAGCGCTGCCGAAACATTTTCATACCTAAAACATTGTTTTACATCTGCACCTATATTACGTTTTCCAAACCCAAAGCTGCAGTATATCCTAGAAGTGGATTCATCTGACTTTGCAGTTGGTGCAGTACTCTCGCAAAGAGAAACGATAGATTCCCCCATTCATCCAGTCTCTTTTTATTCTAAGGTGATGACTGCTGCTGAGATAAATTACTCCATTGGAGACAAGGAGCTTTTGGCAATAAGAAACTCCTTGGAACACTGTAGACACCTGCTTGAGGGGACTTCTACTCCAATACTCATATACACAGACCACAGAAATTTAGAGTTTCTTCAAAAAAACAAAACACTATCTGCAAGACAGGTTCGATGGAGCCTTTACTTCTCACGTTTTGATTTTCATATCATGTATCGACCAGCCAGTAAGAATGGCAAAGCCGATGCTTTGTCAAGAAAGGATACCAAACCAACACAAAGCACAAATCCATCTTTTATCATTCCAGCAGAACGTTTTATCCATCTGTCAACACAACAGGATTTCATAACATCTTTACGCAAAGCACTTACCAATGACAAAGAGATTCCACATTCTTTGGTAACAAAGCATACCAATGGATTATATTATCATGGTGAACAACTTTACCTACCTGACATATTAGTTGAACCTATACTTAAAATGTACCATGATTCTCCCATCTCTGGTCATCTCGGAGTGAATAAAACTATAGCAATCATAGCAAGACAGTTTTGGTGGCCAGCTATGAGGAGGTCCATTACAGAATATGTAGACACCTGTCATGTATGTGTTACTACCAAACCAGAAAGACAGAAACCTTATGGACTCTTAATGCCTATCGCTCCATCTACCAAACCTTGGGAACATATCGGAATGGATTTTATTGTCGACTTACCTCCTTCTGGCAAACAGAACACCATTCTGGTAGTCATAGATCTCTTTACGAAGATGGGTCACTTTATACCCTTCCACAAATTACCTACATCTACAGAAACTGCAGATTTATTCATGAAACATGTTGTCAAATATCACGGGATCCCACGTAGAATCACCACTGATCGTGGAACTCAATTCACCTCTCAATTTTGGAGAAAATTGTGTGACAAACTCCAAATAGACCATAGATATTCCACTTCATTCCATCCTCAGACCAATGGCCAAACTGAGAAACTTAATCAATGGCTTGAACAGTACATTCGCTGCTATTGTTCTCAACATCAACAAGATTGGCTCCAACACATTCATCTAGCAGAATTCGCTTATAACAATAATACCAATTCTTCAACTAAATTATCTCCGTTCTTTGCGAATTATGGATATCATCCTCAAATACTACTGACTGATTCACTTCCATCACCTTCACCATTGGTCGATGAGTTCCATAATTCACTACTTGAAATATTCAAACAAATCCGACACAACATAATTGCTGCACAAGAGACCCAAAAACGATACTATGATCTGCGTAGAAGACCATCACCAAACTATCAGGTTGGAGATCTTGTTTGGTTATCCACCAAGAATTTAAAAATGCAAGTACCCAGTAAAAAACTTGGTAGTCTGTTTATTGGACCCTTTCCTATTGCCAAGGTCGTTAACCAGAATGCAGTCACTTTGACATTGCCTCCATCATCAAAACTTCATCCAACCTTTCATGTATCACTACTGAAACCGGCAAAACCAACTAGAGTATCTACTCCAAATGCTTCATCTACTTCAGTTCCTTCCAATTTGCTGGAGTATGAAGTTGAAAGTCTGGTGGATTCTAGGATTTCCAGGGGCGAACTCCAGTATTTGGTGCGCTGGAAGAACTACACCGAGGAAGATGACACCTGGGAACCCTCCTCTAATCTTTCCGCTCCTAAGTTGGTGGCACAATTCCATAGGCGAAATCCGGATCGTCCCCGGTCTCAAGCTGTGGGACAGCTTGCTTAGGTGGGGGGTCATGTCAGGTCTCCTGTCAGTCATTTCATAGCCCTTCCCACTTTGTCTTTAAGAGTATCCTGTTTCCTGTAAACAGGTGCTTAGTATTGAAACTGCTCCCTAGCAGGTGTATGTGCAGTTGTTTCTTAGGATACAAACCTAACATAATCTCCTTTCTCTAAGCCACTTGGACATCTGAACTAAGGATTAAAACTCCTCTCTACTACTGCAGTATTTATTGCCTTTGCAGTTTCTGAAGCTACATTGGACCGCAACATATTTCACAGCACACCTTCCTATTACAAAATCTTGTGCTCCCTTCTTGCCACAACTCCACTGGCACTTAGTGGTTGTTTCCTGAGTACAAGTCAACTAACCAGAAGAAAACCAAAGCAATTACAAAGAGGAAAACTGGATTGTAAAACCGGAATTTAGCCACACCCCCTTTTGTGACATCACTCTCTGTTCATTCAGCTTCAGTGCAGCCTACTCTGATTCAGTGTGTCAGCAGCCTGTCAGCAAGTCTGAATAGGATTGTTTCAATCTCTACACTATCTGATACAAGGTAACACCTTGCCTGAACTAACTAACAGAGACTTTGTTTACTATAACACCAGAGCCTTTGTGTTGTTACATTGTGCCCAGTTTAACTTTAACCTTTAATAACTTTTCACTGAAAGTTAATCTGTATTCATCCACATTGAATACAGAAACTCAGGTGGAACAAACTCATTTTATGCAACACTGCAATTGAGATCCAAAACTATATTCATAATTGTAACAGAGTATACACAGAATATCACATCTGGGTAGATGGCTAGATGAAGAAAAGTACTTTTAAAAGGTTGACACGTTTGTTTTTTCCCCATTTTCCCCAACCAACAGCACTACTTCAAATATAGTGTACAAATGCTCCCATCTGTCAACTGTACTTATGGATTTTGAAAATGCTGTACTCTATATAGTCTTGGTGGAACCATAAGCTGTGGTACTCATACCATTAGATCTGGTTAATTGCAGGATTTAGGCTTGTTGGTATGTATTTCAAAATTAAGTCAGCTGTAGTGTAAACTGAACAGTTTTAAGTTAACCTGTCTCATTTCAAACACTGAGCAATCTTAGTCTGAGAGTATAACATTTTATGCAGATGTAAAAATCTTAGATAAAATGCCTCCTTGCATCTGGAAAGTCCTTGCATAAAGTGGCAGTAAACTGGAATGTAATATATATATATATATATATATATATATATATATATATATATAAGAGAAAAGGAGACGCACTCGCCGGGTCTTAATAAATGATGTATTTAATCCACCAGTATATATATATATAAATGCATATCTTCCAAAAGGGAACCTACCATTTGTGTATTGAGGAGGAAATATTTCTGCATGGTTTTAAATATAGAATTTCTACAGCATTGTCAAATAATCATAAATACACTGCTTCTAAAAAAAAATTGTTTTTATAGACCCCTGGCCCCACCATACAACTACTACCACACTGAAGTTACAATCCGAAATTGCACAAAGAAATAAAAAACATTTGCTAAATAAGTCCTACCCTCTCTGCAAATGAAAGTGATCTGCCGTCTGACTCAGGCACACTGTGCTGCCTCAATGAGGCATAGAATATTACATAGCCTCTGTTATGTTCATGTTGTTATAGTTAAGAAATCATATATTTTTATGCCATTGTTTTCTAGGCTTCCCTGTGTTTGTTCTGTACTGCCATCTACTGACACTTTTTGGTAATGCTCCTGTTTTCCAGTATCTTACCCCTGACCTTATTATGCATTTCCTTTTTGTGTATTACTCCGCCCTTGTAGTTTTATGATGTTTTCCTGTGTCATGGCTGCAGCTAACAGCCTCATGTAACAAGCTCTCATGTTAATACATTGCAAGCTACGATCAGTATCATCTTTTGACCGCAAAATACTTTAACCATTCATTCATCTGCTGTATTCATTATCTGCTGTAACCTGATATTCAGAATAAAGCAACTTTGTGGATGAACAAGGTATTGGTGAGTTCAGCTATCTGACAAGGATTGTCTGCAGTGATTGTATCTTCTTATACAGGCCAGGCATAGAGGTCTCAGCAAGGGATAGATCATTATTACAACTATCTGAGTCAGAATAGTCAAAAGATGTATAGAATTCCTACAGCCTGCTATGTATATGTGTGTGTTTAATCTGCAATCAAGCTCAGGGTCATCCGCCATCTTGTGAAAGCACATGTCGCACAAGTTTACTGCACTTCATCTGAATGTTGAAAACTGTTTCTCTGCATTGAACTGTCACCCCACCTGTCTAAGCTGCTGTTTGTCTTCTTAAAGAGACAGTACAATTTTTTGCAAAACTTGAAAAAATGTCTAGACAAGGCTCTGAGCACTCTTTTATAGCCGAACCTACGCAGATACATCATGCCTCTGAACCCACAGACATACAGGGAGCAGATCCTGCAGATATTGCTGAACAGAGTGTAAGACCCAAACGTACAATAAAACCGACACATAAACTCAGAGAAAACTATGAATTCACTAGAGATGAGTACTCCAGCAATCTGTCAGACCTATGGGACAGAATTTCACAATGCATGTCAGTTTTGTCACACTTTAATGATCAACCAGCCAAATTGAGAGACTCTATAGATCACCTATCTGCTGCATATGAACGCTACCAGCGGCTGTCTGCAAAATACACAGCCTTCTTACAGGACTTTAATATAGAGGACTCTTCAGCAGAACTGACTAGGACTGATGCACTGGACCAACATAGAGATCTCTTAGTGCAAATGGCTAAAGAAAAGGCAGAGTTCCGCATTGCTCAACTGCAGGAGACCAGATCTCATAGATCCACATCAACTAAGCTCACTGCACGTTCTTCTAGATCCTCTCGCTCCAGAAGTTCAACATTAAGTGACAAGCTAATAGAGGCCCATGCTGATGCAGAATCAAAAAAAGTGCAAAGCTCCTTTATCAGAAGGGAAGCAGAAATGGAAGCCCAAAGCAAAGCACAAAGAGCTGCCCAGGAAGCACAAATGGCTGCCCAGCAAGCAGAAATGGAAGCACAAAGCAAAGCACAAATAGCTGCCCAGGAAGCACAAAGCAAAGCACAAATAGCTGCCCAGGAAGCACAAAGCAAAGCACAAATAGCTGCCCAGGAAGCACAAAGCAAAGCACAAATAGCTGCCCAGCAAGCAAAGGTGGATTCCCAAATAAAGGTTTTGCAAATGGAAAAGAAAGAAGCAGCAGCCCTAGCAAGGCTGAAAGTCCTTGAACAAGCAATGGGAGAAAGTACTAATTCAGATTGCCATATCCCAGCAGATCTGGAAGACCCAGTTGAACGCACTAGTAAATACGTGCTAAAGCATAATATTTGCAACGATACAGAGTCATCTCCTGTGCCTACTACTAACACCATTGTTCTCAATCTCAACACAGAGACCTCTCAGCACCAAATGCCTGAGCCTCTTCAAATCCACAACACAAGTGCATCTAAGCAGCAAACCGCATCACCTCCCGCTGACAATAAGGTGACTTCCAGTGACAAGCCGCAGCTCAAGCCACAGCTAGCAGAAGCCTTAGAGACTACACCACAGTTGAATGCTCTTGCAACATCATTTTATCCTGGTAAACTTCACCCTTCTTCACCAAAGAACTTTCACACCCAAGGGGTTCCGCAAGTTACTTTGGCACCAAAGAGTGAGAGATCAGACTTGACTGACTTTGCCAGATACATGATACGCCGTGAGCTCATTAACACAAGCCTCTCAAGGTTTGACGACTGTCCAGAGAGCTACAGGGCCTGGAGATCAACCTTCAAGGCTGCTACCGCTGATCTCAAGCTTACAACCAAGGAGGAACTTGATTTGCTCATAAAGTGGCTGGGGCCGGAATCTGCAGATCGTGTTAAAAGACTGAGAACAGTACATGTTGACCACCCAGATGCAGGCCTTGTTGCTGCATGGGCAAGACTTGAGCAAGCCTATGGTAGCTCTGAAGCCATAGAAAGCGCTCTGTTCATGAGACTGCAAAACTTCCCAAAAATAGGAAACAAAGACTATCGCAAGCTCCAAGAATTAAGTGACCTCCTCATGGAGCTAGAGTTGGCAAAGACAGACCCACGTCTACCTGGACTAAGCTTTCTGGACACTGCTCATGGTGTCAATCCTGTGGTGTCTAAACTGCCATATAACCTGCAAGAGAAATGGGCACAACAGGGCTCAAGATACAAAAGAGACTATAACGTATCCTTTTTCCTACTTTTGCAGGTACATCAGCGATCAAGCCTGGATGAGAAACGATCCCAGCTTCAGCTTCTGCGAACCCAACTTGCCTGCTTCATCATCCTTACCAACATCATCAAGGTATGATAACATGGCAGCTAAATGTAGAGACTTTAATAGAGCAATATCTGTTAAAAGGACAGACATCTCATCACCCGTATCCTCTCCTGCAAACCAGAGTGACTCGGACGAGAGAGATAAAGACCCTAATCGTCAGTGCCCTTTTCACAGGAAGCCTCACCCTCTTAAGAAATGTTGTGGGCTTAGGGCAAAGACTTTACAAGAGCGCAGGGAGATTCTTCAGAAACTTGGAGTATGCTATAGGTGTTGTGCTTCTTATGGTCACTTTGCTAAAGACTGTAAAGATGTTATAAAGTGCACAGAATGCAGTAGCGACAGACACGCTACAGCTATGCATCCTACTCCACTTCCAGACAACCCACAGCAGCATACTGACTCCACCCCTGTCTCAATTCATGGCTGGGAGCAACAAAGTCGTGCTCCAGTCACAGCGAGTGTTTCCTCTGCGTGCACAGAAGTCTGTGGAGAAGGCTTAGACGACAAATGCTGTGCCAAGGTATGTCTAGTCAAGATTTATCCACAGGATCAACCTGAGAAATTTGCTAGGATGTATGCTATAATAGATGAACAGAGCAACAGATCCCTGGTTAAGCCTAAATTCTTTGAGATCTTCGGCATAGAGGGTCATGCAACACTGTATACTCTCAGAACCTGTTCTGGTCGTGTAGAGGCCTTTGGCAGAAGGGCCAATGGATTCATGGTCTCTCATATCAAAGGAAATTAAGGCATACCCCTACCAACATTAGTCGAGCGTGACCAGATACCAGACGAAATGGAAGAGATTCCTACTCCAGAGGCTGCCTATCACCATCCTCACTTAAGGCAGCTTGTTGATGAGATTCCAGTAATGGACATGAATGCTGAAATCTTGGTCCTGCTAGGAAGAGACATTCTCAGAGTACATAAAGTACGCGAGCAGTGCAATGGACCTGACAATGCCCCTTATGCACAAAGACTTGATCTAGGCTGGGTGATAGTGGGCGATGTATGCTTGAATAGTATGCGTACGTTATCTGAGATCCACTCCTTCAAAACTTACATATCAGAAAATGGACGTGCATCCCACTTCAAACAGTGCTCTCGCCATCATGAAGTAAGGGAGAAGCCTCCTGACATCATCCAAATACCTGATGTTACTCCTATCCTTTGTGATGACAATCTGGGTACCACAGTGTTTTGTACTACAAGTGATGACAACAAAATAGCCTTGTCAGTTGAAGACAGGAAATCAACTAAGCCCAAACAATGGCATTATGTTTCATCTGAAATTAACCCTGCAGATCATGCCACCAGGCCAGTGTCTGCAAGTGTCTTTGCAAATTCTTCTTGGTTAGCAGGCCCTGAATTCCTGCTGGATCATCCAGAAGAAACCACAGCTGATGTCTTCAGTCTTCTAGAACCTGACAACGATCCAGAGATTCGTTCTGAAGAAAAAACCCTTGTCACCAGAACTGAACAAAGACTCATCTTGGGCTGTCAACACTTTGAACGTTTCTCCAAGTGGACAAGGCTTGTACGTACCATTGCAAGGTTAGTCCACATTGCACACTGCTTTCACACAAAACCCACAGATGCTCACTGTCAAGATTGGCACGTGTGACAAAGGTTTCTTTCTGCAAAGGATATTGCTGAAAGTGAACTGTTCATAATACGCAGTGTACAACAGGATGTCTTTGGCTCAGAAAGTAAATGTATCCGTGACAAGAGGGTCATTCCAAAAAACAGTCCTATAGCTAACCTGAACCCATTCTTTGGCAATGATCATTCCGAGCCAGCTCCACCACTTCAAAAACTCCAAGAGTGCTGGTACCTGCCTTTCTTTGGAGTGTATCATCCACATAAGCCAAAACTAATCAGGGTAGTGTTCGACTCCGGTGGCCAAGCAAATAGCAAACGATGGGCAGTGCTGTTCACTTGCATGAGTGTGCGTGCAGTACACATTGAAGTAATAGAATATATGGATGCCTCAAGTTTCATAAATGCTCTAAGGCGATTCCTTGCCATCAGAGGACCAGTCAAAACATTAAGATCTGACTGTGGAACTAATTTCGTTGGAGCCTGTCGAGAGCTACATCTCAACTCTAGGCCAATTCAAGACCTTTTAGCTGAAAAGGGCTGTACATGGATTTTCAATCCTCCTCATTCTTCCCATATGGGTGGCTCCTGGGAGAGAATGATAGGCATCACACGTAAAATACTGGACTCCATGCTTATGGACTTGAAATCCACAAGACTCACCCATGAGATTCTAACCACCTTCCTGGCAGAAGCATCTGCCATAATCAATTCAAGACCACTTGTTCCAGTTTCTGTAGATCCAGAGGCCCCAACTCTCCTTTCTCCAGCTACTCTTCTTACCCAGAAGCTTGGGTCTGTTCCTGTTCCCCCTGGAGACTTTAAAACAGGAAATCTGTGCTACAATCAGTGGAAGCAAGTACAACACCTTGCCAACTGCTTCTGGAATCGTTGGAAGATGGAGTATCTCTCTACTCTGCAAGGACGCAGGAAATGGCAACGTCTGAACCCTAACATCAAGGTTGGAGATCTTGTTCTCCTCAAGGACCAGCAAGCTGAAAGAATCGAATGGCCCATGGGACTGATTATAAAGAGCATTCCTAGTGATGATGGAAAGGTGCGTAAGGTGGAGGTGAAAGTTGCAAGAAAAGGGACTATAAAAACTTTCATCAGACCGATCACGGAACTTATCTTGCTCTTGCCCTTTGGAGACTGAATTTACTTATTTATTGTTGTTGTTGCATTATATGTATGTTCTCCTTATATCTTTCAGGTCTTCAAGACATCTCTGCAAATTACACTGTTATGCATAACTTCCGTTATGATTTAAATAGTGACATTTATTATGCCAGACGGGGAGTGTGCTGCCTCAATGAGGCATAGAATATTACATAGCCTCTGTTATGTTCATGTTGTTATAGTTAAGAAATCATATATTTTTATGCCATTGTTTTCTAGGCTTCCCTGTGTTTGTTCTGTACTGCCATCTACTGACACTTTTTGGTAATGCTCCTGTTTTCCAGTATCTTACCCCTGACCTTATTATGCATTTCCTTTGTGTGTATTACTCCGCCCTTGTAGTTTTATGATGTTTTCCTGTGTCATGGCTGCAGCTAACAGCCTCATGTAACAAGCTCTCATGTTAATACATTGCAAGCTACGATCAGTATCATCTTTTGACCGCAAAATACTTTAACCATTCATTCATCTGCTGTATTCATTATCTGCTGTAACCTGATATTCAGAATAAAGCAACTTTGTGGATGAACAAGGTATTGGTGAGTTCAGCTATCTGACAAGGATTGTCTGCAGTGATTGTATCTTCTTATACAGGCCAGGCATAGAGGTCTCAGCAAGGGATAGATCATTATTACAACTATCTGAGTCAGAATACACACACTGTACAAAGTGCCAAGTCTGTCTCAAACTGTGCATAGTGGTTTAGTGCATACTCAGAAATCCTCTCAATTGCTAATACTTTACTCCTTGTAATAACATTTCCCATGCTCAATTAGTACTCTGCTGTAGTACCCACTGGTGGTTGCCAACATTTAAATAAAAATAAAAATATATATATATATATTTTTTTTTTTAGTTCTTGCCTCATGGGCCCCCCTGGCCCATTGGGCCCCTGACAGGAGTCACCCCTGTCACCCCCTGATGGCGGCCCTGGTACTCGGATTCTTATGCACTCATTAGGCTTTATCTGCTTTCTAATTGCTGTAGTAAACATAATAAGTCATCTGGGTGGGTGCTACCAACAATAACCTGTTTTAATTGCACCTGGAGATGCTCTTTAGTTGCAAGAACATCATTTAGAGCAGTGTTTCACTTGGATTGAATGGTATTTTCTGCCCTATGAGACACCTTTTTTATTTTTGTATATTTAAGAAAATGTTTAAAAGCATAGGAAAGTCCAAATTAAGCTTGAATGAATCAGATAGAGCATGTAATTTTAAGACACTTTTAAATTCACTTCTATGTTTAAATGAGCTTTGTTCTCTTGGTATCCATTGTTAAAAAAATATGCACATATCCTACACTAGTGGGAGCTAGCTGCTGATTGGTGTCTTCACACATTTCTCTGTTGTGATTGAATAAATAGATGTGTTCATCTAGCTGCCAGTAGTGCAGTGCTGTTCCTTCAGTAAGGGATAACAAGGGAATTAAGTAAATTTGATAATAGAAGTAAATTGGAAAGTTGTTTAAAATTCTATGTTCTATCCAAATTCCTGCCCCTTTAAGGCTAACCAAAACAACTGTGGACCTGTCTTATTTTACTTTATTGTACACCTTCCAGAACCTGAGGGTTGTACCATGATATTTTCCAAGCAAGTACACGCTGTTCCTAAGTTACTATCAGCTAAAGAGTTAGCTTTGCATTTGACAGGTCATTCAAGCACATGGTCTACAGATGGAGACTCTGATCATCGGTTTATCACTACATTTTAGCAAGTGTTTTATAAAAGACTTGGAACTACAGTTTGTCTCTCATCAGGATGTTATCCCCAATCCAGCAAACGGTAAGAAAAGACCTAGAGCCAGGGCCGTCTTTAACACAGGGCAAAAGGGGCAGCTGCCCAGGGCCCAGTCTTTGTTGTGGGGCCCAAGAGTCCTAAAAGAGTCCTTTTTTTTTGGTTCATGCCAGGCTGCTGATGTCAGTCCTAACACAGACAGTCAGTCCTAATACTATCACAGTCAAAAGTTCTCTGCTTATATTTATTTGTGAGAAACTGTGCCAGACCATGCCGGTATCATGTGACATGCCAAGCTAGCGTCATGTGCTGTTTTAGGTGTGCACTGTGCAGCACTGAATGCTAAGCCTTAACTCGACATCCAGCCAATCCCACTGCATAAGAAAATGTCCTGCTGGGTTTACCACTGTTACCAGGTAACTGCTCTGGTGGTGGGGATTGTTCAGGGTAGGGCTGACTGTAGGCGCATGCAGCAGAAAGCTGGAGCGGCAGGCACGTGAGGATTTGAATATCTGTGCAGCTGCAGACACTGCTTTCTTCCATCTTGAGGCTGTGTGACTTGTCTCACACTGTATCCTTGCAGCCTTGGACAGACAGCATCCAGTCTGCTTGTCCCCTTAGCCTTTCTCTTTCTGCTGTGGCCCTCAGATCAACTAACTGAAGTTTGTTAGGGGAACAGTGCTTTGTAGAAAGGTGTCAGTGGGAAGAATAAGTGCACACACGCCCCTCCCCCATGCAGCAGCGTCTAGTGCATGGTGAGAGGGAAGTGACTTGTGCTTCTGTGGCTGATGTATAGTGTCATGCTGATACTTCATACATTAACCCTTTAAGGACACAGCTTTCAGTTTGCTCAATTGTTTTATGACGGAAATATTCCGTCATATGTCCTTAAGAGGTTAAGGTAAGGTTTATTTTTATAGATTTTTTCTCTCTGTCTCAGATTTTACAGCTTCCCATAGTAGTTCTGCTGTTCCAGTCAGTAAACTTAAATTTGTCTGCAGCTCCATGTCTTTACCTTGCTTTGCTCCTGTTGGCTGCCCTAAATCTCTTGAACCAGCCCTAAATCTATATAACCAGCTAACCTCACACCAGAATCACATTGAAAAGCATCAGCTTGATTGATTAGATGATCCACAGCTGATCTTGTTCTCTCCAAATGTCAGGATTCTCCCTTACAGGTCAGACACACCTACGTATACTGCACAGTGCACACATACTTTGTATTTTTAATATTGGATTATATAGAGTGTGTACATCAATTTGTGTGTGCTCAGTAGTGTGTGTTTGTGTGTACATGTGTATGCTCTGGAGAGTGTGTGTTTGTGTGTACATGTGTATGCTCTGGAAAGTGTGTGTTTGTGTGTACATGTGTATGTGTATGCTGTGGAGAGTGTGTGTGTTGTGTGTACATGTGTATGCTCTGGAGAGTGTGTGTGTTGTGTGTACATGTGTATGCTCTGGAGAGTGTGTGTTTGTGTGTACATGTGTATGTGTATTCTCTGGAGAGTGTGTGTGTGTTGTGTGTACATGTGTATGCTCTGGAGAGTGTGTGTTTGTGTGTACATGTGTATGCTCTGGAGAGTGTGTGTGTTGTGTGTACATGTGTATGCTCTGGAAAGTGTGTGTTTGTGCATACATGTGTATGCTCTGGAGAGTATGTGTTTGTGTGCACATGTGTATGCTCTGGAGAGTGTGTGTTTGTGTGTACATGTGTATGTGTATGCTCTGGAGAGTGTGTGTGTTGTGTGTACATGTGTATGCTCTGGAGAGTGTGTGTACATGTGTATGCTCTGGAGAGTGTGTGTGTTGTGTGTACATGTGTATGCTCTGGAAAGTGTGTGTTTGTGTGCACATGTGTATGCTCTGGATAGTGTGTGTTTGTGTGCACATGTGTATGCTCTGGAGAGTGTGTGTTTGTGTGCACATGTGTATGTGTATGCTATGGAGAGTGTGTGTTTGTGTGTACATGTGTATGTGTATGCTATGGAGAGTGTGTGTTTTTGTGTACATGCGTATGTGTATGCTCTGGATAGTGTGTGTGTATATGGGTTAGGGGAGTTTGTTATGTTAGGTATTCCCTTGGTATTCATGAAAGTGGTAATTTTGCTGTACAGTGTCTGTCTAAACAATAAATATGTAGTGAATATCCCAAAACTGTTGAGATGCTTTTAGAGGGGCCCAAAATAAATTCTTGTACCGGGGCCCTGTAGACATTAGGTCCGTCACTGATTTTTACTATGCGATGCCGTGCATTGCATTAAATATTTATGTACTTAAAAAAAAAATATAAATAAATTAAAAACCAACATTTAATTAATTAATTAGTAAATATTTAAAATTAATCCGCAGTGGAGGAATTTATATATTTATTTACTTATACACATATTGCAATTTATTTCATTTTTTTTTTTTTAAATGATTAGCCCAACAGTGGATGATCCACTGCTGGGCTAATCATTTAAAAAAAAAAAGATAAAATAAATTGATTTAGTTGTTTTTTGGGATGTTGGGGTGGAGAGCGAAATTGCATGGGCGGGGGGCCCAAGAAAATTTTTGCCCAGGGTCCAGTCAATATTAAAGACGGCCCTGCCTAGAGCAATATCTTCATACTTATCAATTCCTTACACCACCACTGGGATATCACCTTATCCCTGGCAGAACTGGTAAGAAATGCACTTTGGTTACTTCTTTCTTTACTGCATACTGTTGACATCTACAACATTAAATGTGCATATATAAAGACTGTACACAACTGTACAATGAAATAAAATTGGAAAGTCTCTTAAAACTGCATGATCTATCTGAATCATTAAAGTTTAATTTTGACTTTAATGTCCCTTTACACAGCCATATGTAAATGTTACCCTCACTTAATTATGGTCTAATGTAGTTCAAAGACATCCAGGATATGAGATTAGACATAATTCAGACTCTTGTAAGAGGCCACTAATTACAGTATTTTGTAAACTAGTAAGGATACTCTGGGGCAGAACAGTGACGTGCAGTGAGGTCAGAGGCAGGTGAGGCACTGGCTAGGATATGCCTTCATTCTTTAGATATCCTTTGTTGAAGAAATAGCAATGTACATGGGTAAGCCAATCACATGAGGTATCTATTGTGCAGCCACCAATCAGCAGCTACTGAGCATATTTAGATATGATTTTCAACAAAGGATATCAAGAGAATGAAGGAAATTAGATATTAGATGTAAATTGGACAGAGGGGGTGGGAGAGACAGGGAGAGAGAGATAAATAGAGAGACAGAGGGGGAGAGAGAGACAAAGAGAGACAGAAGGTAGAGAGACAGAGAAAGAGGCCATGGGGGAGAAGACAGAGGGGGTGGGAGAGAGAGATGGATAGAGACAGAGAGAGAGAAAGAGAGAGAGAGAAAGAGAGAGAGAGAAGAGAGAGAGACGAGAGAGAGACACATAGTGGAGAGAGAGACAGAGGGGGAGAGAGAGAAAGAGAGACACAGATGGGAGAGAGAAAGACAGACAGAGGGGAGAGAGAGACAGAGAGGGGTGGAAGAAAGGGAGAGACAGAGTGGGAGGGAGAAGGGAGAGACAGAGTGGGAGGGAGAGAGAGAGAAAGACAGAGGGGAGAGAGAGAGACAGAGGGGAGAGAGAGAGAGAGAGAGAGAGACAGAGGGGAGAGAGAGAGAGACAGAGGGCAGAGAGAGAGACAGAGGGGGGAGAGAGAGAGGGGAAAGAGAGAGACACAGGGGAGAGAGAGAGAGAGAGAGACAGAGGGGAGAGAGAGAGAGACAGAGGGGAGAGAGAGAGAGACAGAGGGGAGAGAGAGAGAGAGAGAGAGAGAGACAGAGGGGAGAGAGAGAGAGACAGAGGGGAGAGAGAGACAGAGGGGAGAGAAAGAGAGACAGAGGGGAGAGAGAGAGAGGCAGAGGGGAGAGAGAGAGAGAGACAGAGGGGAGAGAGAGAGAGACAGAGGGGAGAGAGAGAGAGACAGAGGGGAGAGAGAGAGACAGAGGGTAGAGAGAGAGACAGAGGGTAGAGAGAGAGACAGAGGGGAGAGAGAGAGACAGATGGGAGAGAGAGAGACAGAGGGGAGAGAGAGAGACAGAGGGGAGACAGAGGGGTGAGAGAGAGAGACAGAGGGGAGAGAGAGACAGAGGGGAGAGAGACAGAGGGGAGAGAGACACAGAGGGGAGAGAGAGAGAGAGAGAGAGAGAGAGAGAGAGAGAGAGAGGGGAAAGAGACACAGGGGAGAGAGAGAGACACAGGGGAGAGAGACACAGGGGAGAGAGAGAGATAGAGGGGAGAGAGAGAGATAGAGGGGAGAGATAAAAAGACAGAGGGGAGAGAGAGACAGAGGGGAGGGAGACAGGGAGAGAGAGAGGGGAGAGAGAGAGACAGAGGGGAGAGAGATGGTGATTGCATACATACAGTATATATAGGCATTCCAGGGCAGTATCAGTGTGCAGTGCTGCTAAATTTATTAATGTTTTTTTAATAATAATAATAATAATAGTATTTTAACTTAGCTTTTTGTAGTGATCTCTTTTAGACAAGTTGGACAACCAATCAAGTATGTTTTCAATGAAGGATTTTTGTACCTTATTTTATCTCACTAGTACCATTTTAAATTATTTTTGAATTCCATTATATAAAATGCAGTAAGTAAAATATTTTGTACAGCTATTTTATTTACTAGATAAAATGAATGAAAAACAAACATAAATTAATTAACACATCAACAGAAGATACTGAGAGTTATATGTATATACATAACCCTCATTATCTTCTGTTGATGTGTTAATTAATTTATGTTTGTTTTTCATTCATTTCATTTTATCTACCAAATAAAATAGCAAGCTGTAAGTGTACAACTACAAAATATTACTGCATTATATATAATGGAAGGAATTCAAAAATAATTTAAAATGGTACTAGTGAGAATTTGAACTTGAAGATGTGTTGTATATTCATATTAAAAAAAAATGTCTACCACCCACATTATGAACATTGACAAAATTTTTAACCTAAGTGGTCTGGTGGTCCTCTCCTCTCCTTACCTGAGAAAGAAGAGTCTCAGAACTTCAGACGACTGTCACTCACTCCACTGGGACCGGGTCCACCCACGTGGCACTGGGGCTCTGCTCCTCTGTCCACGACCACCGTCCTCCTCCTCCTGTCCCTCTGAGACCCTGAGTCCCTCAGTCCCCTCCAGAGTCCAGGGCAGGCAGCAGCACACTAGCACAGTCCTCAGTCCTCCAGGGCAGGACTTACCTCCTCCAAAAACAGCCACAACTAGGTAGGCAGTGGCACTAGCAGCACGGTCGGTCGGACACGCAGACTAATCTGCTCAGCAGCACCTCAGCAACTCTCTCCGTCTCCACACTCTACTCCTGAGTCTCAGTCTTCCTGCCACTGCCAGTCTGTCTCGGCGCGCGCGATGTGTCAAACGGTCACATGACCCACACCTGTCATTCAGCAGCCCAGCAGGCACGCCTCCCCGCAGTGCTGCTGAATGATGATTGGCTCAAGGGGAACTAGCTCATCATGGAGGCGGTTTTGAGAACCGCCTCCATAGGAGCTTGTGTGAGGACCCGGCGAGTCACCAGTGGGTGGCGCAGCTCACTTATAGCTGTCAACACACTTAGTTAGATCCATGTTGCGCAATTAATGGAGGGCAGCGGACCGGCTCACTGCCTCCTAATTGCGCAACAATGGATGATGATGATGCCTGGTGACTTTTGCAGCGCAAGCGCAGTAGCGCACAGACTACTGAGTAACAGTAATAGCCATCGGGGGTGGGGGGGTACCCTTGGGGCGAGGGTGGTTGTGGCCAACAATTAATAAAATAAAAACACTTTTTTTTTTAAATAAATATTATTTCAAATCTTTTTTTCCCTCATTGGACAGGGTAGGCACTGCCTCCCCTGCCTCCTATTACTGCACGTCACTGGGGCAGAAAGATCTTGGATTCCAGTTAAAATATGTGCTAATCCTCATTCCAAAATACAGTAATATTCTTAGAAGAGACACACCTCCACCCCTTCCCTTTCTCTCTCTCTTTCTTTCTCTCTCTCTTTCTCACTCTCTCTCCTTCTCTCTCCACACCTGCATTTGTTGCCTGGGCCCTGTCGTCAATTGTACACTGATCTGATTTTTTCAACTTCTCACCTCTTGTCAGTTTATACCACTTTACCTCATATACCTCAAGTACACTCTGATGATGGATACTTGTCTTAGTTTTCTTTTTTTCTTTCTATGCTACTTGTTAAGATTTCCATTTAATAATTTAAATGGAGGATACCACGTATTATATATGGAGCAGGTAATGTTCATTTTTATCCAATGTA
Organism: Bombina bombina; assembly: GCF_027579735.1. NCBI lineage: Eukaryota > Metazoa > Chordata > Amphibia > Anura > Bombinatoridae > Bombina > Bombina bombina. The sequence goes on along the minus strand of NC_069504.1, from coordinate 483,981,199 downwards.
TAATAACACGCAATAACAATGTACATTGATGTATTATATTTGTAATATCTGTGCAAAAAAATGCCTTGTTTATATGTCCTCAATCCTTCAATAAAAAAAAGAAGTTTTAAAAAAATAAAATGTCCTACTCCTTGTTTGGTCAAGTTGTTTCACAAGTCTCATTAACCTTTTATCGCCGTTCTGCCGTTCTATTCCGTCATAATTACACTGGGCTTTAGAGCCGTTATGACGAAATAGAACGTCATAGCCAACGGCTGTCCTGAAGCCTTCTGCGCTTCCTGGATTTGATCGCGGTCTGGAGGGCGTTCCTAGGGTTATAGGGACGCCCCCCAGACCCGATCCAATAATTGAAATCTCGCGATCGTGCACACGATCGTGTTCCGATGTAGACACTTTAACCCTTGCAGAAAAGGGTTAAAAAAAACATGTTTAGACTCTAGAGGGTAATGTCACACCATGTTTTCAATTACCATCACGTCTCTGAATGTCCAATTCAGGCTGGGTATTTAGTTTTTTAAAGTGATTTCACTATTGACCACAGTTGTTGCTTGTCAATGTTTGGACACTTTTCAGGGCCCTTGTAATGATTCAGTCTCTCTGTCCTCTGATTGTGATGATTATTTCTGTTGAATTTAGTGAATGACTCATGACTGCATCTTTACCTACTACTGGATCACGACTCAGAATACTTGTGTGTCACTTTCCTTACTCTAGCTTTACTTCTGCTAACTGTTTAGCCCTTTATTGTTTTTTTTTTTAAATCAAAGTTTTTTTTATTTAAGGTATTTAGTAGTACAAGATACATGTCAGTACAATAGGTGCATCATCTCAATAACAGAAAAAAGGGAAAACAATAATCAGCAATCCTTAATATACAATATCCCTCAAAAATATTTCACCTGCATTCCAAGGCAACATTTCAGAAATTAGTTGAACTCATATAACATATCATGACATGTATAAGTACTACAGTAACCATTACTAGTGCAAGAGTGATGAACCAATTTGATACCTTAAAGTTTTTGTATATTTTCAAAATTACTGACGTACCTCTTTACAAAAATAAACTGCCTATTAGTAAGATACTTTAAACTGGAATATTTAGAGTAATGTCATACAGTATGAAAAGTACAGTGCTTACAACATCAAAAAACTATCTCAACTAAGAGGTTCTAACCTTTAACAATTTGTATAACAAGTTTCCTCATATGACATAGGAGGTAACTCTTGTACCTAATAAAATATATGGTATAAATGAGGAAAGTTAGCATGGTATACTACATGTAATCTGTTCTTTGTATATTGGTTTATAGAGATTTAGACATATTAAAACGGAGAGGTTCCAGCAATAAACAAATTAGAACACTAATTTCCTCTTGTGACATAGAAGGTGACTCTTAAACCTAAAGAGGTGCGTGATATGAACGAGGTGAATTAGTGTTATAGAGCGGATTAATACCGCTGAAGGATTCACCAGGCTGGAGAATATTTGAAATACAATACTGTATATAAAATATGTTGAATATAGCCCACCAGGAGCTCACCTTGGCGTGGGGGGGGGAGAGGGAGTAGGGAGCATAGACACCAACAATGCAGAATAATTGCTGAAGTTTCTCATTAGTGACGTTGGATATGAATATTTTGGTCATATCAATTGGCCTATCAAACCTAATGGCCTTTAGTAAAAACATTTAAGTGGACTTGGGTAAAAGAAGTGAGATATAAACTCGCAAAGGGCCCACCCCAAACCTTCAATTGAAATGCCCCAGATTTGTGTAATGACAGAAATAAATAAAATCTTATTACAGAAACATTAAAGCTGCAAAACGGGCACATGTATAACAAGTCAGCCACCTATATAATAGCTCAACAATCCTGTGTCACATACATAGAGATTCCCACTGTGTATATCTGATGTACAACAGGAGCCTGTTATTGAAACAGAACAACATCAGGAAGAACTATAAGGAGCTGTTGCAGAAGAACATTGAGGCCATGTTAAGATATCTGACTTTATCAGATA
>NC_069504.1:483841676-483974176 GCF_027579735.1 Bombina bombina | reverse complement strand
ATGACATTTATACTCAAGGACATAGAGGACATGTGGAATTTATAGCTGCAGGGTCAGGGGTGAATTTAAAGGGTAAAGGAGAGTTGTCCAAGTTTTAAATTACATATGGTACCTACTACTTAGTTTACAGAGAGATGGTGAGGGTGTTTTAAAACTAATATATAAATACTGCACAGAAAAATGCTGTATTTACAGTTAGCCCTTCCCATATTCTCTGTACTTAGCACTAATAACAATCTGTAATATATGGCAAACTGACCAAAGTTTTTCAAATGTTTTCCATATAAATTTATATAGAAAGACTTTGTAAGTGTCCAGGTAGTCTTAAAAACCAATAACATCACATTAATAATTAGATAATGATTATTGATATGACAGCAAACTGTTCATCAGTTGCATAATAGAAGGTGTGAGCAGATATTTAGAAATAAAATACACTGCAAACAACTAAAACAAGTAATTGTAGGGGATTGTGTTCAAGACTGAGCCACATAGATTAAAATAATGTATTTGAAATGCCATATTAAATGCCATCAGATTATTTTATACTATACCATATGTCATGAATGTGACAGGAGTTAATTTCACAATATATCTAAATCTGTTAAGGGTGTTGAGGATTAAATCTAGCCTGTCTATTTCATACCTATAACAATAAACAGACTTTATTTTACTTTTCAGATTTGACAAATATTTTTTAACTTACTAGAAATCTATATAAATATTTCCTGCCTTGTTTAATTTTTTTAAAGTGGAAAAAAGTGCAGCTACTCTTGAATCCCCCAATGGCCAGAACATTTTCTTAGGAAGAGAAATATTGCCAATGTTTTTTTCTATTAAATTTGTTAATGTTTGGTAACTGTGTAACAGTCACAGTAATATGGATGTAAAACACATATAATAATAACTAGTATTTACTGAATATAGTGCCTTTCTCCCAGTGGGACTCAAAGCGCTTGCTTTTGGAATTAACCAAATCAGCAGCTGAATAGTAATAGTTTTTATTATTACCCAATTTAATTGAACTCATTTTATCGCCCTCAGAAGGATGAATGGCTGAGCCTGCCTTGCCAGGATTTGAACCTGTGACCTAGGATCTTTTTTAAACATGCTTTTTTTTGTAGTCAGGGCATTTACCAACTGAGCTATCTCACCGGCTTATAGCTGACTAGTTTTAACATATTTAAAGGGACAATATACACTACATTTTTCTTTGCTTACATTTGTAGATGACCCATTTATATAACCCATCTGGGAGTGTTTATATAACAATGTATAGTTTTACTTATTTTTTAAGAACATTGTGCTGATTTTCGGACTCCTAACCAAGCCTCACAGTGTCAGATGTATACTCACGTTTACAGACACCTGCTGGCTCCTGTTTATGTTATCTGTCTTTTCATATGCAGGGAAGGGGGGGGGGGGGTTCTGCTGTTTCTGTTTTCCCAGCCCTTTTCATTGGGTGGCCCAGACAAACCTCATCAACAGTGCTACACTGTAAGCTTCTAAGTACATATTTTAAAGGTTTATACTAGATTTTTAGATCAGTATCTGTGCATATTCTTTTTTATAGTAGTGTCTATTACATGCAGTTATATAAAAAATGGTGTATACTGTCCTTTTAAGTGAATATTATAGATGTATAGTGTTTAGGTAAAGTGGCTGTGAAGGTTTTTGGTCACTGTGGTGGTTTGAATACAGCAGTGGTCTAGGGTAACATGAAGGGACTCAATGGTTTAAGTATCAAATAAAACTGGGGATGGGGGTGATGTGTCACAAAATCCTACCATATACTTATTGCTGATTAATATTTTTTAATAGTTAGGTTAATTTAAATCTCACTGTTATTTGTAAAGTAGAATATAGAGTGTGGAGGGCAGATAATATAGTGGCTCATGCAGCTAAATCCTTCCTTTTGAACTCCTTTGGTCATTCAAAACTGAAAGTGTAGTGTTTCTTATATAATTGCCATAAATCTCAGACAGCTCATTACCCCCGCACGCACATTTAAAGATTATAAACCCGCAGAGATCTGATCTCTGTTGGCGCTGTAAACATGATGTTGGAAACATGGGGCATATATGGTGGAATTGCTCTAATATAAGCCCCTTTTGGAAGGGTGTAATATCCCAAACAAAAACGCTACTGGGGATAAATATACCACCAGACCCACTAATAAGGTTCTTAAATAAACCACCTAAAAAATTACCTGCAGCACATTTAGCCATTCTTCAAGTAGCAAGTAATAGTGCTAAAATACTGATTGCCAAATTCTGGAAGCAAGATCAATCCCCTACTGTAGTTTAGTTGGTAGATAACATACACAAAACTATACACATCGAGAAATACCATTATATGATAATAATGCGCAATGACTTCTTTCATGAGATGCTCTTTATTTGGGAAGACTATGGGTCAATTTTTCAAGCTGCGGTGGACATACATGCCCCTGTCCGCCACAACTTGCCTCTGGCGGCTGAACTCCGCTGCCAGAATTCAGCATTGCACACTTGCGCTATTTTGCACTTGCGTGCAATCCCATCCCCTGCCCGCGCACAGCCAATCATGCGCAAACAGAAGCTGTCAATTTTCCCGGACAGGCGAGAGGTGGTGAAAGGTGGTCTGATGACCGCTGCTTGTTAAATACGGACTGCAGGTTCTCTTGTGAGAACCTGCAGTCGTAGGCAGTCTAAAGCCTGCCGAAAGGGTTTAATAAATTGACCCCTATATCTATAACAAATATGCTAAATCAAATATGCTAAATAATCTGATGATACAAGACATCATTTCAAAACAGTTTAGATATTACTTTGTTCCGACTTGTAGGTGAGACAGGTATCATGGGATCTACGCAACTAACAACAATCCTTTTCTTTTCCTTCTTCCCCACCCTCTGTTCTCTCTCTTTCTTTTCTACCCTACTTAATAAACAGAAATAAAAAATTAGGTTTTCGTTATTGTTATACTGGACATTTCATTAACAAATGCTATGTTTTTCTGGAATCAGTACGTTAACTCATTACTTGTATGTATGATGTTTTATACAATCAATTGCCTCAATCAAAGCAAAATTTATGCTTATCTGATAAATTTCTTTCTTTGCGAGCATGGAGAGTCCACAACATCATTCCAATTACTAGTGGGATATTCAACTCCCGGCCAGCAGGAGGAAGCAAAGAGCACCCCAGCAAAGCTGTTAAGTATAACTTCCCTTACCCATAATCCCCAGTCATTTGGACTAAGGAAAATGGAAAAAGAAGAAACACAAGGGTAAAGATATGCCTGAGTTTTTTTTTTTAAAAGAGGGCGAGGTCGTCGACTCTCTATGCCCGGAAAGAAAGAAATTTATCAGGTAAGGATAAATTTTGTTTTCTTTCCTATGGCATGGAGAGTCCACAACTTCATTCCAATTTGAAAGCCCAAGATGAGGAGACAGCCCTAGTGGAATGAGCCGTAATTCTCTCAGGAGGCTGCTGAAGAAGTAGAAGTGGCCTTCTGACCCTTACACTTTCCAAAGAAAACCCCAAACATGGTAGAAAATTGCCAAAAATCTCTAGTAGCTTGAAGGTAAAATTTTAGAGCATGCACAACTTCGAGGTTATGCAAAGACATTTCTTATGAAAAGAACGATTAGGACAAAAAGAAGGAACAACAATTTCCTGATTAATGTTTCGATCCGACACCACCTTAGGGAGAAACCCCAATTTAGTATGAAGCCTTATCTGCATGAAAAATAAGGTACAGGAAATCACACTGCAGAGCTGAAAGCAAAGAAGCTCTGCGAGCGGAAGAAATAGCAAGGAGAAGCAAAACCTTCCAAGATAACAACTTTATACCAACAACATGCATTGGCTCAAACCGAGCCTGCTGCAAAACTTTAAGAACTAGGTTAAGGCTCCAAGGAGGAGCAACAGGTTTAAACACAGGACTGATTCTGAACAGGGTCTGAACAAATGCTTGAACATCTGTAAAATCTGCCAGACGTTTGTGCAAAAGAATAGACTGTGCAGAAATCTGACCCTTCAGAGTACTGACTGACAAATCTTTCTCCAGGCCATCCTAAAGAAAAGATAAAAGTCGGAAAATCCTCACCTGACTCCAGGAGAAACCTTTTGATTCGCACCAAAAGAGGTATTTACACTATAGCTTATGGTAAATACTGCGACTAACAGGTTTACGAGCCTGAAGCATAATATCAATGACCGCTTTAGAAAAACCACATCTAGACAGGACTAGGCATTTAATCTCCAAGTAGTTAGTTTCAGAGAATCTAGATTTGGACGGAAGAATGGACCCTGAATTAGAAGGTCCTTCCTCAGAGGTAACCTTCAAGGTGGAAGAGATGACATCTTCAACAGATCTGCGAACCAGATCCTGCGAGGCCAGGCAGGAGCTATTAGAATCACAGACGCTCTCCTGTTTGATATGACCAATGACTCATGGAAGGAGAGTAAATGGAGGAAAAAGGTATGCTAGACCAAAATTCCAAGGAACTGCCAGGGCATCTATCAGAGTGGCCTGAGGATCTCTTGACCTTGATCTGTACTTTGGAAGCTTGGTGTTTTGATGAGACACCATCAGATCCAACTCCGGAACCCCTCACCTGAGGGTTATCCTTGAGAACACTTCCGGATGGAGAGCCCACTCCCTGGGATGAAAAGTTTGTCTGCTCAGAAAATCTGCCTCCCAATTGTTCACTTCTGGAATGGGGATGGCAGATAGGAGACAATCGTAAGCTTCCGCTCACTGCAGAATGCGAGTTACCTCCTTCATGGCCAAGGAACTCCAAGTTCCTCCCTGGTGGTTGATGTAAGCCACTGAGGTGATCTTGACCGACTGGAATTTGATAAACCGGACTAAAGATAATTGAGGCCAAGCTGTCAATACATTAGAAGATTGCTCTCAACTCCAAGATGTTTATAGGAAGAGAAGACTCTTCCTGAGACCACAGGCCCTGAGCTTTTAGAGAACCCCAAACAGCTCCTCTGTCAGGGGTTTTTCCCTACTTTGTTTGCCATGTGCTGCTGGCAGCCATTTTACTCACCTCTCTTGCTGATTATGGTGCATTCTGTGTGATGCTGCTCATTTTCTGCACTTTCTTTTATGGCCAGACTGGTGTACATCATCCGTGTGAGACAGGATGCAGTCTCAGAATTGTGATGTCATCACTTATTATTTAAAGGGCCTCTGTTCAGTATGCTTTGCCCTTGCGTTGTCTCAAACCTGTTTGTGAGAGCAGCTGTGTATTACCTGGCTGTCTGACATCCCTCCTGGTTCCTGATCCCTGGCTTGTTCCTGACTCTGTTGTTCTCCTTGTTCCTGATTCCGGCTCGTCTGACGACTCGCTTTGGCTCCTGACTCGGCTCGTCTACCAGCTCTGGTTTTGATTTCTAGCTTGTTATTTGACTTGTGGACTTTTTATTATTTTTTGCTATTAATAAAGGTGTGATTAATTTTGCACTTCTCATCTCAGTTTGATTCCTGGCACCCTGACATTACGCAAGGGCCATGAATACTGATGGTGCTAATAATCCACCTTTACCTGCCATAATTTCCAGGATGGATAAACAGGATCACCGCTTGGATCAATTTGCACTAGCCCTGCAAACCCTGCTGACTCGCACTGCACATTTGGACCAAAGTGTCCCACAAGTTATGGCTGCTCCTGTTTTCGCTGCTGCACCTAGTCCAACCAGGAGCATGTCCGGTTCTGCACCTCTACCTCAGCGATATGGAGGCGATCCTAATCAGTGCAGAGGGTTTTTGAACCAAGTGAACATTTACTTTGAGATGTTACCTCAGGCGTTTCCCTCTGACAGAGCTAAGGTGGGATTTCTCATTTCGTTACTCTCTGACACAGCTCTTGCCTGGGCTAATCCCTTGTGGGAGACTAATAAACCTGTGATTTAAAATTACCCTGAATTTGAGGCCTCCTTTCAAAGGGTATTTGATATTTCGGCTCGCTCCTCCTCTGCTGCTAAACGACTCATGTCCATTCAGCAAGGTACAAGATCTGTTGCTCAGTATGCCATTGAGTTCCGTACGCTTGCCGCAGAGGTAGGTTGGAACAATGAAGCCCTTGTTGCTGAATTCTTTCATGGGCTCTCTGATGCGATTAAAGATGAAGTTGCTGCCAGAGATTTACCAGAGGATCTCGAGGCATTTGTGTCTTTTTTTATCCTAATTCACATCAGACTAAGTGAGAGGCCCTCTTTCAAGGAACGCTTGAGGAAGCCTCCTGTTCCGTTGTCTCCTACGTGTTCGTTCCCAACCATGCCTCCCTCTCCTCCCATGCCTCCTGGTCCTGAGACACCAGGCACTGCTGATGGGATTCACGCCTTTAGGAGGAGGGAGGGGTTCTGCCTCTATTGTGGGTTACAGGGCCACCTTTTGAAGTCTTGTCCTACATGGCCAGGAAACGCTCACACCTAAGGTCCTGTTGGGGGCAGACCTTGGGTGGTTTATCCTCGTCCCCGGAACCGCTAAAGTAGAAACCTTTGGACACAGTCTTCCTGGGTGGTCTTCTCCATAGTCACCAAGGCTCTTGTTGACTCCGGTGCTGCGGGCTATTTCATTGACAGTGCTTTTGTATCAAAGCTCTATATATGCAATTGCCTTCTACACGAAAAAATGTTTTCCTTTCAACAATAAATTTCAACAATGAATTTGTACAAATATTCACAAATTTTATTTCAAGGGATACAAAAAACGTTTGTAACTTAGGGAATTCCCAATAGTGACCTGCTGTTAAAAGGCTTTATAGAGTGCTCCTTACTGAATGAATATACTTTCAGCTGTGAGTATTAGCACCTGACCTTGTCAGCGGTTTAGATGTAGTATAGAAAGGCTCTCTCACCTTATATCGTGTCTCTGTGTCGGCTATCAAATAGTCTCAAGCGGCTGTCAGTGTTAGCCCCTGATTTAGTAAGTGGTTTGGGTGTGTTATAAGGAGGCTCTCTCACCTTATATTATGTCTCCATGTATGCTGTCAAAAGTGATTGGGATTCTTTTGACAGCGTAGATGGAGACATAATATAAGGTGAGAGAGCCTCCTTATAACACACCCAAACCGCTTACTAAATCAGGGGCTAACACTGACAGCCGCTTGAGAATATTTGATAGCCGACACGGAGACACGATATAAGATGAGAGAGCCTTTCTATACTACATCTAAACCGCTGACAAGGTCAGGTGCTAATACTCACAGCTGAAAGTATATTCATTCAGTAAGGCGCACTCTATAAAGCCTTTTAACAGCAGGTCACTATTGGGAATTCCCTAAGTTACAGACTTTAAAACGAAAGGACTTATTACACTGGAGAACTATTTCAAATCAAGCAAGGAACATTTTTTATAATATTTTAATGAAATTGGATACTTTTTATGAAATTGGATACTATTAATTGGAACTGACATTTTACAGTGAATTAATTGTTTAATATTGGAATTGTGTAGCACAGTGTGTATGGAAGTGTGAATGTGGTTTGATCAACTAGAGTATGAAGCGAATGTAATTTTAGATACTATATTGTATCCCTTGAAATAAAATTTGTGAATAGTTGTACAAATTCATTGTTGAAAGGAAATTTTTTTTTTTGTGTGTAGAAGGTAATTGCATATATAGAGTTTGATACATATCTATATTTCCTACTGCTTTAAGCGCCAAACTATACATACTGTCTATTTAATTTGTTATTTAAACTACCTAGGGAGGAGGTAGTTACTTCAGTTAGGCTTAGTAGGATTGGTTTAGCGCTTGACCCTATTAACTGTTTGCAAATTGTTTACTTTTGTATCAAAGCACTCCATTCCTGTTTTGCCTTGGTCCGTTCCGCTTGCTATTGAGGCCATTGATGGCAGGCCCCTTCAGCCTGCACTCGTTACTCACAAAACTGCTCCATTATCCATGGCTGTTGGGGCTCTCCATTTTAAAACCCTCCAGTTCCAGGTGATAAAATCTCCGCATTTTCCGGTTGTTCTGGGTTATCCCTGGCTCCAAAAGCACAATCCCAGTCTCGACTGGTGTAGGTCCGAAATTTTGTTGTGGTCTCCGCAATGTATTTCCACTTGTCTTCAGAAACCAGTTAAAGTCTTGTGCACTTCTTCGGTATCTCAATTGCCAGAGGAGTACCGAGAGTTCCTAGACGTTTTTGACAAGGTGCGTGCCAGTACGTTGCCTCCTCACCGGTCTTACGATTGTGCCATAGACCTGCAACCCGGAGCCATTCCTCCTCGGGACCGGGTTTACCCTCTGTCTGTTGTAGAGAATTGTGCTATGGAGGAGTATGTTGCCGATGCTCTGTCGCGGGGGATCATCCGCAAATCCTTTCTACAGGGGCTGGCTTCTTCTTTGTGAAGAAAAGGGGTGGCGAGTTAAGACCATGCATCGATTATAGGGGTCTTAATCGTCTTACCATTAAGAATGCTTACCCTATTCCGCTAATTACGGAACTCTTTGAACGCCTCAAGGGAGCTACGGTTTTGACTAAACTTGATTTGAGAGGAGTGTACAATCTCGTTAGGATCAAGGAGGGCCAAGAATGGAAAACAGCATTTAACACCAGGAGCGGGCATTATGAGTATCTTGTAATGCCCTTTGGCCTATGTAATGCTCCTGCAGTTTTCCAGGAATTTATTAATGATGTCCTACGAGATATGTTGCAACAGTGTGTTGTGGTGTACTTAGAGGACATCCTCATACACTCACCCACACTTGAGGCTCATCGTTCTGATGTTACACGGGTTCTTCAGAGACTACGTGAGAACGGCCTGTTTTGTAAACTCAAGAAATGTGAGTTCCATCAGACTCAAGTAACCTTCCTAGGTTATGTTATCTCTGTTGCAGGGTTCTCCATGGATCCTGACAAGTTGTCAAACCTATCACAGACATGACCCGTAAAGAGAATGATCCACTCCATTGGTCACCTACTGCCATTAAGGCCTTTGATAATCTTAAGACTTCCTTTGCTGCTGCTCCAGTTCTGGCTCATCCTAACCCTCTCCTGCCTTTCGTTCTTGAGGTTGATGCATCTGAGACTGGAGTAGGTGCCCTCTTGTCTCAACGTCCTACACCTGACGGTTCCTTGCATCCGTGTGGTTTCTTCTCTAAGAAATTGTCTCCGGAGGAGTGCAATTATAAAATTGGCGACAGGGAATTACTGGCCATAATTTTGGCACTCAAGGAATGGAGGCATCTTCTCGAGGGTACTACCGTGCCAGTGCTCATTCTTACTAACCACAAGAATTTTACTTATCTATCTGAAGCAAAACATTTGTCGCCCCGACAGGCCAGATGGGCGCTATTTTTATCTCGGTTTAATTATGTGGTCTCCTAGCTGCCTGGTAGTAAGAATGTTAGGGCTGATGCCCTCTCTCGACAATTTTCGCCTCTGTCCAAGGAGGAGTCTGTACCTACTCCAGTTATACCTACTGACCATATTTGGGCTACCATACATACTAATTTGACTTCTCCCTTGGGGAGGAGATCCTGGCTGCACAAACCAATGCACCTCCTGAGAAACCTAGTGGTAAGTGTTTTGTTCCTGAGAATCTTTGAACTAAACTTTTGCACACTTACCACTATCCTAAAGCCGCAGGTCACCCAGGCAAGAACCAAATGATTTGGTCTGTCACTCGACAATTCTGGTGGCCAGGTCTTCACTCTGATGTTGCTGCGTATGTTGCCTCCTGCTCAGTTTGTGCACAGAATAAGACTCCTCGACGTCGTCCTGTGGGTCTTCTTTAACCTATTGCTAATGGTGAGCATCCTTGTACACATCTTTCCATGGACTTCATTATTGAGCTCCCTGTTTCCAATAGCAATACTGGTATCCTCATGGTGGTTGACTGTTTTTCTAAAATGTCACATTACATTCCCTTGAAGACATTGCCTACCGCTCAGGAGCTTGCTTCAATTTTTGCCCGGGAGGTCTTCCATTTACATGGGTTACCCAAGGAGATAGTGTCGGACCGGGGTAGCCAGTTTGTCTCCAGATTTTGGCATTTCTTTTGTGGGGGATCCAGCTTTCCTTCTCCTCGGCATATCACCCTCAATCCAATGGGGCTGCGGAACGGTCTAATCAAGCTCTGGAACAGTTCCTCCATTGCTATGTCTCAGATCACCACAATAATTGATCTGAACTGTTACCTTGGGCAGAGTTTGCTCGTAATAGTGCTATTAATGCTTCCTCCAAGTTATCCCCGCTCATGGCGAATTATGGGTTTCAACCATCCTTGTTGCCCGATTCATTCATCTCTCAGGGTATTCCAGCTTTGGAGGAGCATCTCAGGCAACTCCCTTCCACGTGGGTGCAGATTCAGGATTGCCTTCATCGTTCTATGCAGCGCCAAAAGTTCCAGGCTGATTGTAGGCGTCTGGCTACGCCTTCCTACAAGGTTGGTGAGAGAGTTTGGCTGTCCTCCCGCAACTTGAACCTTCGTGTGCCTTCCAATAAACTGACTCCCCGTTATGTTGTTCCTTTTCGAATACTCCGACGGGTCAATCCTGTGGCTTACGCTCTTGACCTTCCTCCTGCAATGTGTATTTCCAATGTTTTCATGTTTCCCTCTTGAAACCATTGGTTTGTAATCGGTTTACCACTGTGTTGCCTCGTCCCCATCCTATCTTGTTGGACAACCATGAGGAGTATGAGGTCAGCAGCATTATTGATTCTCATATTTCCAGGAGCCGCGTACAGTTTTTGGTTCACTGGAGCGGCTACGTTCCGGAGGAGCGTTCGTGGGTTCCCTCCTCTGATGTTCATGCTCCCGCCCTCCTCCGTGCCTTCCAAGCCTGTTTCCCCAATAAGCCTTTTGTCCTCCCGCGGGGGAGGGGTCGTTGAGGGGAGGGTACTGTCAGGGTTTTTTCCCTACTTTGTTTGATATGTGCTGCTGGCAGTCATTTTACTCACCTCTCTTGCTGACTCTGGTGCATTCTGTGTGATGCTGCTCATTTCCTGCACTGCCTTTTATGGCCAGACTTGTGTACATCATCCGTGTGAGACAGGATGCAGTCTCAGAATTGTGATGTCATCACTTATTATTTAAAGGGCCTCTGTTCAGTATGCTTTGCCCTTGTTGTCTCAGACCTGTTTGTGAGAGCTCCTGTGTATTACCTGGCTGTCTGACATCCCTCCTGGTTCCTGATCCTTGGCTTGTTCCTGACTCTGCTTTCTTGTTCCTGATTCTGGCTCGTCTGACTACCAGCTCTGGTTTTGATTTCTGCCTTGTTATTTGACTTGTGGACTTTTTATTATTTTTTGCTATTAATAAAGGTGTGATTATTTTTGCACTTCTCGTCTCAGTTTGATTCCTGGCACCCTGACATCCCCAGCCTAACAGGCTGGCGTCTGTAGTCACAATCACCCAGGAAGGTCTCAGGAAGCAAGTGCCCCAAGACAGATGGTCCTGTGAAACACACCACAAGACAGAGTTTCTTGTTAGGTGATCCAGATTTATCCTTTGATAAATCTGAATGGTCTCCGTTCCATTGACTTAGCATACAAAGCCGCAGAGGTTGCAGATGAAAAAGAGCAAAAGGAATGATGTCCATGGAAGCCACCATCAGACCAATCACCTCCATGCATTGAGCCACTGATGGACGAATAGCAGACTGGAGAGAAAGGCAAGAAGCCAAAAGTTTGGACTTTCTGACGTACGTCAGGAAAATCTTCATGGACAGGGAATCTATGATTGTCTCTAGGAAACACACTCTTGTAGCTGGAACTAGAGAACTCTTCTCCAGATTCACTTTCCACCTGTTAGAATGTAGAAAAGACAACAACGTCTCTGTATGAGATTTTGCTAGTTGAAAAGATGATGCCTGAACCAAGATGTCATCTAGATAAGGCACCACAGCAATTCCCTGGGATCTGATCACTGCCAATAGAGCCCCCAGAACCTTTGTGAATATTTTGGGAGCCATGACAAGACCAAACGGGAGTGCAACAAATTGGAAATGCTTGTCCAGAAAGGCAAAAATTTGAAACTGGTGAATAGATTTGAATAGAATCCTTGACCTTGTTTCTCTAGATGGACAGGTACAATAACCCCCAGGGAGGATAGGTCTTCTACGCAATTTAAGAAGACCTCCCTCTTTTACTGATTTGAGGATAGTCTTGACAGGAGAAATCTGCCCCTTGGAGGCCAAGACTTGAATCGTATTTTGTAACCCTGGAATACTATGTCCACAGCCCACAAATCTGGGAAATTGCGTATCCAAGCCTGTCAAAAAAATGAAAGCCTGCCCCCCACTTGATCCAAATTTGGATCCGGGGCAGTCCCTTCATGCTGATTTAGAGTCAGCAGAAGGCTTCTAGTTTTGCTTTCCCTTATTCCAAGGCTTGCTGGACTTCCAAGAGGACCTGAATTAGTCTGGTTTGGAAGAAGAGGAGGAAGACTTCTGTCCCTTAAAGTTGCGAAAGAACTAAAATAAGAAGTCTGTCGACCCTTAGGTCTATTCTTCTTGTCCTGAGGTAGGAAAGATCCCTTTCCACCCGTAATCTCTGAAATGATTTCCGCCAGACCAGGACCGAATAGGGTTTTAACTTTATAAGGTAAAGTCAAAAGCTTGACCTTTGAAGAAACATCAGTCGACCAAGATTATAACCACAGAGCTCTACGAGCTAGGACAATGAAGCTAGTCATCTTAGCTCCCAGTCTAATAACCTGCATGTTGGCATTGCAGATAAAGGTATTGGCTAATTTAAGAGCCTTGATCCTATCTTGGATCTCCTCAATCATAGTCTCCTCTGATATCAGATCAGACAGAGCATCGTACCAGTAAGATGCTGCACCGACAACTGTAGCAATACTTGCCGCAAGTTGACACTGTAATCCTTGATGGATGTACATCTTTTTTAAGTAAGTCTCTAGTTTCTTATCCATGGAATCTTTAAAGGAATAACTATCCTCTATACGAATAGTAGTTCTTTTAGCTAGAGTAGAGATAGCTCATTCTACCTTAGGCGCCATGAGTCACAAGTGGAGTCAGCAACAGGAAACATCTTTTTAAAAATAGGGGAAGGGGAAAAAGGAACCCCTGGCTTATCCCATTCCTGAGCTATAATTTCAGACATCTTGTCTGGAACAGGAAAACCATTATCAGAAGAGGGAGAATCATAAACTCTTTTAAGTTTAGAAGACTTTTTAGGGTTGACAGACAGCAACCAAAGGTTCAGAGTCATCCAAAGTAGCTAGAACCTCACTGGAGGTGTCCACGCCTATATCTGAAATTAACTTCTTTAGATTCAGAAGATTTTCCCCCCATAGTATCAGAGTCTGAGATTTGACCTTCAGAAGCTACTGAAGTATCCTCATCAGACATCTTAGAATGGTTGACCAGCACAGATTTAGAGGGGTCAGAAACCTTACTAGCAGAAATATGTTGAGATTTCCTCTTCCGCTTACCCGAAGAGGGAAAAGCAGCTAAAGCTGCAGACACTGCAGAGGTTATCTGTGCAGCAAAATCTCCTGGCAAATAAACACCCCAAGGAGGTTGAGAGGAACCGCAGGGCACTGTATGATAAACTACTAAGGATTGAGACATTTGAGGAGAAAGCTGAGGCATGTCCTGAACAGCATTATCCTAAGAGACATTGGCTCTGAAGGGAGTAATTTATCTTTACATTTTTTAACGTCTTAGCTAAGCATGAGGAACAAAATTGCATAGGGAGCACAATTGGAGCCTCTAAACAAAGTAAACATTTATCTAACATAATAGATGAATCCTGTTCTGTGTCCATTATAACAGAACTGGTTTCCACTAATATTGTTAATTTTTTTTATATAATTCCTTTAAGCAATAAAGAAATACACTTTTAGAAAATAAAAACTCACACACTTCTAAGCCCACAGGTAACAGAAGTGTCCCACCGTACTGAGGAGTGATATACGCCACTAGTATAAGGAAAAAGGACTCTCCCACAGTGAAAAAAGGGTCCTCTTCTAATAATAGACTATCCGATCGTTAGAAGTCACCAGCCACAATAGCCGTCTACAAGCTCTGCTCCTCAAATGCGACTGTGAGCTCAACGGAAGAGCGGAGAATCACGTGAGCGGCATAGAACAGAAAACTGTGTCACAAAGTAAAAGCATGCGTTCCATAGCGGCTGCGACAGAACAGATATAAAAACTTTTTAGTACCTATTGTACTCGATTGTTTAATTCCCTACTGACAGGACAAAAAAAATATCAGGGAAGAATACAACCTAAGCTCTCCTTCAGCCAGTCTCATAATATGGGGAAATTCCTAGCAATTTGCTATATATTAACCCTAAACATACAAATGCGCCTGCAAGAAACTGCCCAATATTTTTATCCAGTATAAAACTATATATACTCCCAGATAGATCCACTTGAGGATTTAACCTCTAAAGTGCAGTCCTTCAGTACCTAGAAGGCAAAGGCACTTACCTGTGGATCCAGCTGCAGGGCAGATAACAGCTACTTAGGTGTGACAGGTACTTCACTCCCTGTCATAGACCTGTAGAAAAATAAAGATCAGAGTAACCAACCCTGGCTTTCTGCAAAGGGGGTAGCAAATGTGTTAGAAGTAAAGCAAGGACCACCTTGCCGCCTTCTAACTGCTTAAAGCAACCATTACTCTTACTAAAGAGATTGACATGGACACAGCATAGCCCCTAATCCTTGCTTGCAGGGAAAGTAAAAGGATTAAATATCTTCAGACACCATCTTTGCACATCCTCCATTGACAGAGGCAAAGAGAATGACTGGGGATTATGGGTAAGGGAAGTTACATTTAACAGCTTTGCTGGGGTGCTCTTTGCCTCCTCCTGCTGGACAGGAGTTAAATATGCCACTAGTAATTGGAATGACGTTGTGGACTCTCCATGCCATAGGAAATAAAAGTTATTTAAAAAAATAAAAAAATAATAAAATGCCCAAAATAATCTTACAGAGAGCATGACATTGTAAAAAAAAATAAATAAATAAAAAAAATCTCAGACATCTTATGGAACCTGGGAATCATTAATAATGTTGCACCAATGGAAGAAATTGTGAGCCCATTTGTACCACATGACAAGAGAGACATATGAGCAATTGGACATTGAGAGAAAGGATGACTATTCTAGAGTGAGGGCTAATCTTACAATGAAGGATATGATTCATCAATAGAAAATTATATCACAAGAATTCTTCTAGAATGAAATGACATCCTAGCACACAGCTTATATCAGGCCTTATTTTAAAGCACCAGCATTTATTAAGACGGAAAGGGAAAATATTTTTATTGTAACAATACATCAACACATGTTCATGTGTCCAGGAATCTACAATATGTTAAAATGTGAGCCTGATTATCTAAGACCTTTATAAAGTGACTAATATGCTTGACCTTAGTACATATTTTCATTGTTAGTGTGAATGTCACACAGACTCTAACGTGCATTTTCTTAAAAACTAATGGGAATCTGAGTTACAATCCCAACCTTAGAAAAGGAAACAAATGTCAAGTCTTAGGCATGGAGAGAGCATGGTGATATTACAGAGGGGTGAATGCATCTTGCCTTCAGTTATGCTTGAACTTAGGATTCCCCCATAACTTTTGACGTGGATAAACAGAGCTAATTATACTTGAAACAAGTCACTTTATGTAATGCTTTTCCATTTTATACTAAGACGACCTTTCTGGCACCAAGCAAAATATCTGTTTTGTATTTACACATGTTCACCTCCTGAAATGACTGACAACAATGTACCTTTTACATTCAGTTGCAACCATGATAACCACTCTACCTCTCTTTTGTATCACAGCGGTTCCTATGTAACAGTTTTGTATTGATAAATATTAAATTCCCTTAATACTACTGATTATTATAACAGAACTGAATGAGGTAACTCTCATATAGGTTTGTTAATCAGTTTTCCCTGAATTCCTCCTTTTTATTCTCTTTTTTGTTCCACTCTGTTAGTTCGTTTGTTCTCTTCCTTCAGGTTAACTAGCTTAAAAGTGTTAGAGCTCATTCTAGTCTCCTTTATACCTATTCACTCTTATAATCTCTAGCGGCTAGATTTAGAGTTTTGTCGGTAACGACCCGAAAAGCTAACGCCGGCTTTTTTCTGGCCGCACCATAAAAATAACTCTGGTATTGAGAGTCCACATAAAGGCTGCGTTAGGCTCCAAAAAAGGAGCGTAGAGCATATTTAACGCAGCTTCAACTCTCGATACCAGAGTTGCTTACGGACGCGGCCAGCCTCATAAACGTGCTCGTGCACGATTCCCCCATAGGAAACAATGGGGCTGTTTGAGCTGAAAAAAAACCTAACACCTGCAAAAAAGCCGCGTTCAGCTCCTAACGCAGCCCCATTGTTTGCTATGCGGAAACACTTCCTACATCTGCACCTAACACCCTAACATGTGCCCCGAGTCTAAACACCCCTAACCTTACACTTATTAACCCCTAATCTGCCGCCCCCGCTATCGCTGACCCCTGCATATTATTATTAACCCCTAATCTGCCGCTCCGTAAACCGCCGCTACTTACATTATCCCTATGTACCCCTAATCTGCTGCCCTAACATCGCCGACCCCTATATTATATTTATTAACCCCTAATCTGCCCCCCACAACGTCGCCTCCACCTGCCTACACTTATTAACCCCTAATCTGCCGAGCGGACCTGAGCGCTACTATAATAAAGTTATTAACCCCTAATCCGCCTCACTAACCCTATAATAAATAGTATTAACCCCTAATCTGCCCTCCCTAACATCGCCGACACCTAACTTCAATTATTAACCCCTAATCTGCTGACTGGAGCTCACCGCTATTCTAATAAATGTATTAACCCCTAAAGCTAAGTCTAACCCTAACACTAACACCCCCCTAAATTAAATATAATTTTAATCTAACGAAATTAATTAACTCTTATTAAATAAATTATTCCTATTTAAAGCTAAATACTTACCTGTAAAATAAATCCTAATATAGCTACAATATAAATTATAATTATATTATAGCTATTTTAGGATTAATATTTATTTTACAGGTAACTTTGTATTTATTTTAACCAGGTACAATAGCTATTAAATAGTTAAGAACTATTTAATAGCTAAAATAGTTAAAATAATTACAAATTTACCTGTAAAATAAATCCTAACCTAAGTTACAATTAAACCTAACACTACACTATCAATAAATTAATTAAATAAAATACCTACAATTACCTACAATTAAACCTAACACTACACTATCAATTAATTAATTAAATACAATACCTACAAATAACTACAATGAAATAAACTAACTAAAGTACAAAAAATAAAAAAGAACTAAGTTACAAAAAATAAAAAAATATTTACAAACATAAGAAAAATATTACAACAATTTTAAACTAATTACACCTACTCTAAGCCCCCTAATAAAATAACAAAGCCCCCCAAAATAAAAAAATGCCCTACCCTATTCTAGATTACTAAAGTTCAAAGCTCTTTTACCTTACCAGCCCTGAACAGGGCCCTTTGCGGGGCATGCCCCAAGAAGTTCAGCTCTTTTGCCTGTAAAAAAAAACATACAATACCCCCCCCCCAACATTACAACCCACCACCCACATACCCCTAATCTAACCCAAACCCCCCTTAAATAAACCTAACACTAAGCCCCTGAAGATCTCCCTACCTTGTCTTCACCTCACTGGGTTCAGCGATCGGTCCAGAAGAGGGTCCGAAGTCTTGATCCAAGCGGAGCAAGAAGAGGTCCTCCATCCTGTAGAAGTCTTCATCCAAGCGGGGCAGAAGAGGTCTTCCATCCGATTGAAGTCTTCATCCAAGCGGGATCTTCTATCGTCATCCATCCGGAGCGGAGCGGCAGGATCCTGAAGACCTCCGACGCAGAACATCCATCCTGGCCGACGACTGAACGACGAATGACGGTTCCTTTAAATTACGTCATCCAAGATGGCGTCCCTCGAATTCCGATTGGCTGATAGGATTCTATCAGCCAATCGGAATTAAGGTAGGAATATTCTGATTGGCTGATGGAATCAGCCAATCAGAATCAAGTTCAATCCGATTGGCTGATCCAATCAGCCAATCGGATTGAACTTGATTCTGATTGGCTGATTCCATCAGCCAATCAGAATATTCCTACCTTAATTCCGATTGGCTGATAGAATCCTATCAGCCAATCGGAATTCGAGGGACGCCATCTTGGATGACGTCCCTTAAAGGAACCGTCAGTTGGACGTCGCCGGATGAAGATGGGTCCGCGGTGGAGGTCTTCAGGATGGAGCCGGTCCTCATCGGATGAAGATAGAAGATGCCGCTTGGAAGAAGATGGTTGCCGGTCCGGATCTACTCTTCTTCCCGGATAGGATGAAGACTTTGGACCCTCTTCTGGACTTCTTCAGCCATCGGATGATGGATGTCTAGCCCCCTCTTGGGTTGGATGAAGATATCGGAGCCAGGACGGATCGGTGAACCTGGTATGGTGAAGACAAGGTAGGATGATCTTCAGGGGCTTAGTGTTAGGTTTATTTAAGGGGGGTTTGGGTTAGATTAGGGGTATGTGGGTGGTGGGTTGTAATGTTGGGGGGGGCAAAAGAGCTGAACTTCTTGGGGCATGCCCCGCAAAGGGCCCTGTTCAGGGCTGGTAAGGTAAAAGAGCTTTGAACTTTAGTAATTTAGAATAGGGTAGGGCATTTTTTTATTTTGGGGGGCTTTGTTATTTTATTAGGGGGCTTAGAGTAGGTGTAATTAGTTTAAAATTGTTGTAATATTTTTCTTATGTTTGTAAATATTTTTTTATTTTTTGTAACTTAGTTCTTTTTAATTTTTTGTACTTTAGTTAGTTTATTTCATTGTAGTTATTTGTAGGTATTGTATTTAATTTATTTATTGATAGTGTAGTGTTAGGTTTAATTGTAGGTAATTGTAGGTATTTTATTTAATTAATTTATTGATTGTGTAGTGTTAGGTTTAATTGTAACTTAGGTTAGGATTTATTTTACAGGTAAATTTGTAATTATTTTAACTATTTTAGCTATTAAATAGTTCTTAACTATTTAATAGCTATTGTACCTGGTTAAAATAAATACAAAGTTACCTGTAAAATAAATATTAATCCTAAAATAGCTATAATATAATTATAATTTATGTTGTAGCTATATTAGGATTTATTTTACAGGTAAGTATTTAGCTTTAAATAGGAATAATTTATTTAATAAGAGTTAATTAATTTCGTTAGATGTAAATTATATTTAACTTAGGGGGGTGTTAGTGTTAGGGTTAGACTTAGCTTTAGGGGTTAATACATTTATTAGAATAGCGGCGAGATTCGGTCGGCAGATTAGGGGTTAATAATTGAAGTTAGGTGTCGGCGATGTTAGGGAGGGCAGGTTAGGGGTTAATAAATATAATATAGGGGTCGGCGATGTTAGGGCAGCAGATTAGGGGTACATAGGGATAATGTAGCTGGCGGCGGCGTGCGGACGGCAGATTAGGGGTTAATAAGTGTAGGTAGCTGGCGGCGACGTTGTGGGGGGCAGATTAGGGGTTAATAAATATAATATAGGGGTCGGCGGTGTTAGGGGCAGCAGATTAGGGGTACATAAGGATAATGTAGGTGGCGGTCGGCAGATTAGGGGTTAAAAAAATTTAATCGAGTTGCGGCGATGTGGGGGGACCTCGGTTTAGGGGTACATAGGTAGTTTATGGGTGTTAGTGTACTTTAGAGTACAGTAGTTAAGAGCTTTATGAACCGGCGTTAGCCCAGAAAGCTCTTAACTACTGACTTTTTTCTGCGGCTGGAGTTTTGTCGTTAGATTTCTAACGCTCACTTCAGACACGACTCTAAATACCGGAGTTAGAAAAATCCCATTGAAAAGATAGGATACGCAATTGACGTAAGGGGATCTGCGGTATGGAAAAGTCGCGGCTGAAAAGTGAGCGTTAGACCCTATTTTGAGTGACTCCAAATACCGGAGGTAGCCTAAAACCAGTGTTAGGAGCCTCTAACGCTGGTTTTCACGGCTACCGCCAAACTCCAAATCTAGGCCTAGGTTAGCTAGAGTCACCCTTTGGTATTGGCTTTTCTTGCTTTTGTTGGTTAAAGGGACAGTATACTGTAAAATAGTTTTTCCCTTAATGTGTTTACAATTGCTTTTTTTACCAACTGCAGAGTAAAAAAATATGAAAATTAGCTTTTTAAGGTTTATTTCTGTATATTAAAGCTCTGATTTTGTGTTTTGAAGCCACAACCTAATAAAATGGGTTGAGCTTGTAGGTATAATCAGATCTCATTACTGTATCACATTGTGCACATATACCTGTTTCTTTATCTTATATCTATCCTTAAAACAATCACCAATACTTTGAGAGAACAATGGAAAATCAACATTTTATTACCTTATCTCTGCTTTATCACACTGGGAGTGTAATTTCTTCTGCTGGCTGTGTTTACAAAGCTTATCTATAGCTGGTACGCGCGGCCACAAACTTTCAGAATAGGTGGGGATACCACATGCTAAATTAACAATTTCAAATGCCAATATAAGGGTAAAGGAGCTACATGTAAACAATTTAATGCACTCCAGCAGGTAAAGTGGATCATTGGGAACAAATTAAAGGGGAGAAAATTTTTGAGTAAACTGTCCCTTTAAATAGCTCATTTTTATTTCATTATCTCCATTGGTACTATTCATTTTAATTGATCTGCCTCCACGACTTTTACTTATTTGTTTGTCATGGAAGCTTTGATAATTATGTTTCCCATATGAGTTATTTTTTTATTTCTAATTGATTCTTTATATTGTTATTGCTGTAAAATTCCCAATAAACATATTTTAAATTGAAAATTAATAAGTGTTAATATCTTTAAAAGAGATTTTGTGGTTTGCTTAATACGGTATATTTTCAGATACAGTCACCAATGTCCTGGATCATGCAGGACATCCTAAATCTGAACCTGTGATCGATAGTGTTAGCTGTAATTGCTGCTTTTGTCCAGGTTTCGTTCTATAACTCCCAAACTCACCCCAGTGTTTATAGGGTCAACCCATAGGCTGCTTAAACCTCTCCCTTTGGCTGCTCAATCCATCCTCTAGCAGCCTAAACCGTCAACTCATTGCACTGGTATTACAGTGTTGTGCTCAAACTCAATCCATAACATAGCTGTAACAATGTTGAGCTTTTTGAAACCTGAAGTAAACCATTTTTATTAAAGGAACTCCTGGGTACAACTACAGTAGCATGGTTAATGCTCACCATGAAAGTGTGTTTCCTTTTGTACTTGCTGCACACTTGCTTTACGCTTTTACAAATTAGTGATGGTGCTTTTTGTTATCTGTACCTTTCACATTGGATTATCTCACACAATATAAAGTAGAAGCTTTAAATATTTAACCCCTTTCTATGGGGTGACGTTTTCAATGGCAGCAAAACCAGACTATTTTAGCAAGCCGTCAGTAGGGAGGGAGGGTCTAATAGAGTGGTTGTGACGCTCGTGGCAAGACCTGCGCTATTATACCAAGACAATCCCTTAACAACTAGCAAAGAAAAGGGTACGTCAGTCTTTTAGGGGTTAAAACATTTTTAAACACAGTTTAAAAGGTTCATAACAAACAGCCCTCAGGAGTAATATAGCAAAATGCACTCACTGCAAAAATGTATAGCTCCCACTCTATATTGTGCACCCTAAAAGGAAGTGCACAGTAATGCTTGTCAAGAAGATAACAATATCACAGATCTTAGAAATTACACCGCTTCTGTCACAGTGTGC
The DNA here is from genome assembly GCF_027579735.1 of Bombina bombina. Taxonomy (NCBI): domain Eukaryota; kingdom Metazoa; phylum Chordata; class Amphibia; order Anura; family Bombinatoridae; genus Bombina; species Bombina bombina. The sequence goes on along the minus strand of NC_069504.1, from coordinate 483,952,440 downwards.
ATGAATTAAACTCCAAGATGGTGGCACCCAGAGTGAAGATGAAGAGCTTCACTATTGGCTTAGCACTCGAGTAATATCCAATATAATATTATTGTCCTCATATTAGTCTATTTTGTTAGGGATTTATGTGCACCTGCGCTATCCAACAAGCAGACAATGATCAAAAAAAACTTTGAACTTGCATAAAGAGCAAAATTGGAAGTGCTTTTGATTGCATTTGAGCAATGTTAACACACAGTAGTACTACTATTATTGCTCTCCATTTGTAATGTAGCCCATAATATATCCTTCTTAAACTTTCATTGGGGTGATCTAGTAAGAGGAGTATGTTAAGTTTTTGCAACGGTTTTATGAAATGTTTAAACTTTTTTGTTCAGCCTTCTACAGGGGTCTCCAGAAGAGAGCACAAGAGGAGGTACCCGCTCTCTTAGAAATTTGTTCCTTATTTCCAAGTACAGACACCTACTCAAGTCACTCTTTTGATGCCAAAGAGACACCATTTTTAAAATGATCTACAGCAAAAAACAACTCTGTCCTGCTACACGTGTTGACCTGTATATTGTTTTTTTTTTTTTTTTAATTATGTTTTATTAAGGGAAACAAATTCAATGTTACATATTAAGTCATGGTATACAGACAAGAAATGAACTACAGTCTACAAGTAAAAATATTCATGCAGAAGCATAACAAACCAATTTGTAGATCAGTCTCTGACTTTTTACAGCTGTGATTTGTCTAATTTGGTGTAACCATGACCACAATGTCTTTTTGTGAGTGCAGAGTTCCTTTCCAATGTATTTTCCACTCTTAATTCTTCATACCAACATTGGATGTACCGCAATTTACAAATAAAACATTTATGTATGAAGATAGCAAACCAATTTGTCGATCACAAGATTCTGACTCTTTGCGAATGTGGCTTGACTATATTGATGCAGCCATGACCATAAAGTCTTTTTTGAGAGTGCAAATCTCGTTTCCCAAAGTATTTTCCAATCTTAACTTATTTTTGTACAAACTATTTACATGCTTAACACATTAACTTAGAACAATTCTCTCTTTTTCTCATTTCTTTTTACTTTCCTTTTAAATGATTTGGAACCACAGGGATAGGTAAGGAAATAGAGGGGGTTGAAAGGGGGTTGAAAGGGGGTTGGGGGAAGAAAAAAAAAAAACCCCATCTCAAAACAACATGACTTCCATTGGTTCCTGATTGTGACCTGAGGTTTGAGTGTCAATTTCCATCTGCTGGTCCCCCCTTCTTAAATCTAATTGTAACATAATCTCCAAGTGTGCAAAGGGTCTCAGGATCTGAGTCTGTATGGGTGTTCCCAGTGTGTCAATAAACGGTCTCCATTTCTGTAGGAAGGGACGAAGTCTATGTGTTGTGTCCAGCCTCGTGTCATATTGCTCCACAAAGATTTGTTTTAACAATGTGTGTTTGAGTTGGGCCATCGTCGGAGCTTGTCTAACAATCCATCTTTTAAGGATACATTGCCTAGCTAACAGTGTGTATACGGTCAGGAATCTATGTAATGCCCTATGTGTGTCATCCCACTTTAGCAGAAAGATTTCCACCTCTGTGAACTTTATTTCTATTTTTAACTCTATCTTTAACCAATATTGACACTGTTCCCAGAATCTCCCAATCACTGGGCAGGCAAGGAAATAATGCTGAAAAGTTGGGGCCACAGCTCCGCACTTAACGCATTGATCCAGAACTCGTTTGTCCCACTTTGAGAGTCTGTGCGGGGTAATGTAATCCATGTGTAGGATTCTGTGCTTCTCTAAGAGGTGCTGCCAGTGTTGCCCGTTTAGTTTGCTCCAAGCTCTCTTTTATGTCCTGTACTGTCAACTCAGCTGAGCAATTGCTGTTCTGTTTTGATATAATATCAGTCAGGATCAGTGTTTCATTTCGCTGAAGTAAGCGCTTGTAAAAGTGGGACAAGGAGAACACCCCTATCTGGAATAACATCTGGGAGACCGTGAAAGGCGGTGATTCCCAGAATCTTGTATTGTTCGTTTGTAGTGCCGACACGTAGTGCCTCAACTGCAGATAGGCATATAAGTGTTGGTTGGGGATATGAAATTTAGATTTCAATTCTTGAAACGACCGCACTGTGTGTTGGAGAGGTTCCAACACATCTCCCAGCCTTACTATGCCCAGCTTCTTCCATGTCCGGAAGGGCTCCTGACCATATCCCGCCGGAAATTCCGGATTTCTGACTATTGGGATGAATTTCGGTGAGCGAGACTCAACCTTTAAATACCTATGAATCAATTGCCAAGCTCTAAGTGGGTCTCTGTATAAGATGCTCGTGGAGGTAACATCAGGCAAAGTCTGCCTGTTTCCGTAGGGTAAATAGGCCACTGCTGTAGGCGCTAGCACTGCTTCTTCTAGTCTACTATCGCAGAAATGCCCTGTGCCCAATTGCCAGTCCACCATCAGTCTGGCCAGCGCCGCCCAATTGTACAATCTGAGGTTCGAGAGGCCAAGCCCCCCTGCAGAGTATGGTATTTGCAACTTTTCCTCCGCTATTCTTGGTTTCTTTTTCTTCCAAATGAATTGTGATATCGCTCGAGAGAGCAAATTTTGGTCTGTTTTATTCATGAGGAATGGCAGCATAAGCAGTGGGTATAAGATCTTGGGCAATATTGTCATCTTGATCAGACTGACCCTACCCGACAACCCCAGGGGCAAGTTAAGCCAATTCGACAGTTGTGAAGACAACTGTGTACATTTGTCAGTTATGTTCAATCTATAAATTTTCATGGGATCTCTATGCAGTCGGATGCCCAGATAGGTAAGGCCCTCCGATGCTTCTACAAAAGGGTAGCTATGTCTCGAATGAAGGTGTTTATGAAGTGACATGTATATTGTTATTGCTTTTCCTAACACTGGGAACATTTCTGTAGACACCCATCGTCTCTTATAGCATGTTAAGCTCATAAATTCAAAACACATTAAACATTACATCTGGGCTCACAGAAAACTATGTGCGTGTATAGATGCAGAAACCAATCCCCACAATTCCCTTTTCATCTTAGGCTTCTTGTGTTTTCTGTATTACACTCAGCACCTAGAGCAAGCTCCACTGTGAAGGATTCTGGCATTACAAAAATGCCTTTGAAACCTTAGTGAACAAATTAAAACTAAAAAGAATTACCTCTTTAAATCAGTCCAGTCTAACATACGCAAAATGCAAATATAAAAAAGAAAACTTGAAAACAGTTCAAGAGAACTAAAAGAAAAATAAAGGTGAACAACCTTGTCAGCTGTAAAATAGTGAGACATAACTGAGACAAGATACTTCAGAAGGGCAGTGCCGTCTTCATACATTCTGCACACTGGGCCATGGTGTAGATAAAAATTTTCACAAAAATAGTAATTCCAGAAAAATGGAGCTCAAGTTGAAGAGTAGTAAGTTCAGGAGAGGTTTGTGGAAGCACTTCTTCACAGAAAGGGTGGTTGATTAATTGAATAAACGTCCTTTAGAGGTGATAATGACAAACACTGTGGTGGACACCAAGAATTCATGGGATAAGCAAAAGGCTATCCTAAGGACTATTAAAGCTTACACTTTTAGGACATTTTAGACAGATTTGTTGGGCCTATGGATGGTTTTTATCTAACGTAAAAATCTAAAATTCTATTCTGACCACGCCTCTAAATGCCCTTGAATGCCAATGGTCAAAACCCTAGAAACACTTTTTTTCTATCTATTAAGGCTACTTTGCCACTTTAAAACAGATGCGCATATATTTTACAAGTACAAACATTTACATAAAACAATTTGCAAATGGGTTACTTAAGTCTTCACAAACTCACACAACAAACATCTCACCCAAGCCACTTTATTAAGAAGCAATGTTGTATATGGAAAAAATTAAAATATTTTATAAACAGTTTACTTCACATTTTTTCTTGTCTCCTTATTTATATTTGTTTAACCTTTCTAGCTGCTAATACCCTAGTGGTTGTTTGTCATAAAATTTTGATATTCTATCACCTCCTCTAATGTTTTTGTGATGTGAGCTGCTGTTTGAAAACCTAAATATCCAGAACAATTGTTTACAATTTTTTTTGGGACTCTATAGTGAGAATATGTTCCCAGATACAATATTTCAAAGGCCTGAATGTTCTAACCACATACTGTGGGGCACATTTTGTACAAGTTAATAAAGAAATAATCTGTATTAAATTAAGATGAGATTTTATATCATACTTTTATTTGTTATTACACCTAAGCATATGGTTACCAGCATGGTTTTACCTACAGTATATAACATTTTAACTTTGGAGTCAACCAACATTTGTCCTTAAATTATCAATCTTTGGAGAGTTGTATATTTTCTGACTACAAATCTTAATCCCATTGGTAACATTTTATATAATTTAGAATATGCATCTATCAAGGGCAAATGGTTCTTTTTGGTTCCTCATATCTGCTCCGTTTGATTTATTTCTAATGGAAGACACCTTTTCTAAACCCTCTACAATCTCTTTTCTAGTGAATGCAATAGTAACTAATGTTTCAATTGTGATGCAAATATGATATTAAATGGGGTGCAGTATGTGGTGACCATGGCCACACAAAACCTAAATAAGCCACTGTTTATGATTCTTTACCTAAAAAAACGTAAGCTATTTTACTGTCTTTATGGATTTTTTTTCAGAACTAACAATAGCATTTTAAAGTTATTAAAAAACAGAATCTGTTAATAGACAACATTTTTAAAACAAAAATGATCAGTTAAAATAAAGTTAAAAGGACAGTCTAGTCATGCAATATTAAACAACTTTCCAATTCACTTTGATCATCAAATTTGCTTTGTTCTCTTGGTATTCTTTGTCGATAGCTAAACCTAGATACTGGCTCATATGCTAATTTCTAAGCCCTTGAAGGCTGCCTCTTATCTCAAAGCATTTGACAGTTTTTCACAGCTAGAGGGTGTTAGTTCATGTGTGAAATGGCTTTTTTTTAACAATAACAATTCTGGAGTAGACTGTCCCGTTAACTTATTCACCATCTAACCAATCTCTTTGTCACTTTAATTTCTTAAATTTTTGTTGTATATAAATTAATAACACACAAGTATAAGTGTAGACATGCCAATCACAAGGCTACATAAGGTATTGCTTTTGGGTTCTCCTTTTTAATAACAGTATTCTCAGAATTTTTATGATGTATCACCATGACTCATGCCTCAGATCTGGAGGAGGTGGGCATACTCCAAGGTGGATCAGCATGAACCATTATTACACATCCATGTGTTGTGCTAAACAAGCTTTAAAGGGACAGTAAATACCTTGAGATTTTTATATAAAATAGCTCTGAATAATTAAACAACTTTGCAATATATTTCCATGTTATTTAGGTCTGAAAAAGAGCAATTTCTGATCCTCGCACCTTGAAATGCATCCTGCTGACTTCTCAAGACTATAACCATGCTACATATCTCTCCCTATTTGGCTTTAACTGCAACACAATTGACTTTATACTAACTTTACAACAAAGGCTAACTTTGTCATCTGCAGACTAAAACCCAGATTGGCTGCTCCAAATTAGACAAATGGTGGTTGAATTTTGACTATTGAAAAATAATTGCAGTAAAAAGGATTTTAATTTGTTTTAAAAACATTAAGACGTGGCTGATTTGTTATTCTATAGCAAAAGAAATGTCTTGTAATTACAAAGGGTTTACTGTCTCTTTAAGAGTGCACTATCACAACTAAAGGAAAGGTTTTAGGACCTAGAATGTGAGCAAAATAAGTTATAAGTGGCTTGTCGGGTTAGCGTTACTGAAAACACAACATAAATACATTTAAAATTACTGTTACTATATATATATATATATATATATATATATATATATGTCTAAATAATAATTGCAGAATAATATTACATTTGTTTTACTGTGTATATACTGTAAATATTTCTCATTCCAATGTTCTTCAACAGGTTAGTGCACATGAAGAATTAATTTTTTAAGGCACGTTATGGAAATATAAAATATTAAAAATATTAATTATTAAAAATCATTTTAGATACTATAAAAAATTCTAAATAAACCATAGAAAATATATATATATATATATGTGTGTGTGTGTATATATATATATATATATATATATTAAAATGCACAGTATCTATAATAATTTTTAAGAACTATTATTAATATTTTCTTTGTAATATTTCCATAACACCCCTTAAGATAACTGATAGTCCTCAAGTTAGTGCGCGTTAGGTTTCACTCGCGCTAAAACGTCTTACTTTCAATTTGTAAAACGCACGCTATCAAATGCATGCAAAAAGCATACTTCTAGGGAAGTTAAAACTGAGTAAACAAGTTTAGGCTTAAAAGAACAATTTACCTAAGTTGTCCAATAACAGAAAACCTTAAACAAACTATTTATTGTGTTATTAACAAGATGGACACAGAAAGACATACTTATGGATGACGAGGGATCATAAAAGCTTATTAAAACAATACAATAAAATATAAGGGACACATAAATCCACCCATATACAGACCTATAAAACAGTATATATAAATCCACCCATATACAGACCTATGAAACATTATATATAAATCCACCCATATACAGAACTATGAAACAGTATACATAAATCCACCCATATACAGACCTCTTTTGGTCTGTCACAATGGACTGATTCTCCCACTCACAAAGACGGTCACTCTCTTGACCTGATCTTTAGCTATCGATGCACTCTCTCAAACTTCACAAACTCCCCCTTTCCTCTTTCTGACCACCATCTCCTTACTTGCAACATATCATCCCTCCCTACAACTCTCCCTCCTTCTTCTACTCACACCAAGCTTCACAGAAGCATTATGTCATTAGATCAGCAACAGCTTGCTAATTCCATCAAATCTCTCCTCTCATCCTTCTCCTTCTTTTCCTGCCCTGAACAATCTATCTGCCACTATAATTCCACCCTTATATCCGTCCTTGACAATCTCGCCCCTCTTACCATAGCTTGGAAATCACACACTCATCCTCAGCCCTGGCATACTCCTCTGACACTGTACCTACTCAGATGTTCTCGTACTGCTGAGCGGCACAGTTCAGCTGATTTTCTTCATTACAAATTAATCTTGAACTTCTACTATTCTGCCCTTAATTTCCATAAGCAAAACTACTTCTCTACTCTTACCTCTAATCTTTCTTCAAACCCAAAACATCTGTTCTCCACTTTCAATACTCTCCTCCGCCCTCCCCCACCTCCTAATACAACTTCTCTGTCAGCTCAGGACTTTGCCAGCCACTTCAATAACAAAAATGAAATCAGCTCTCAACATAATTCCATTCTCTCACCCCCTCAAATGCTCTGACTCAACCACAACCCACATAACCTTAAACTTAGCTCATTCTCCCCTGTTACTGAGGAAGAAGTTTTGGCACTTATACTGCGCTCTCACCTCCCTACCTGTCCCCTTGACCCTATCGCCTCACAGCTACTTCTCTCCCTCCCTGCTACACTTACCCCTATACTTACACACATTTTCAACCTCTCCCTCAGCACCGGTATATTTCCCTCATCGCTGAAACATGCAATGGTCACACCTATCCTCAAAAAACTTTCCCTTGATCCTACCTCCCCATCCAACTACCGCCCCTATTTCCCTCCTCCATCTTGCATCAAAGCTTCTCGAAAAACTAGTATATGCACGCCTATCCGATTTCCTTACGTTAAACTCCCTTCTTGACCCATTGCAATCTGGATTTTGTGCCCATCACTCCACAGAGACAGCTATTGTTAAGGTTACCAACGACCTACTTACAGCAAAATCAAAAGGCCACTTCTCTCTGCTTATCCTCCTTGATCTGTCCGCAGTCTTTGACACTGTTGACCACCCTCTCTTGCTCCAAACCCTTCAATTCTTTGGCATCTGTGACACAGCCCTTTTGTGGCTCTCTTCCTACCTGTCAAACCGTACCTTTAGTGTAGCCTACTCTGGGGCCTCCTCTGCCCCGTCACCACTTTCTGTCAGAGTACCGCAATCTACACATCATCACTAGGATCCCTAATAAAGTCCCACGGTTTCCAATATCATTTGTATGCCGACGACACCCAAATCTACTTCTCTGCACCAGACCTATCTCCTTCCTTGCTAACCCGTGTCACTAACTGTCTTTCTCACATCTCTTCCTGGATGTCCTCTTACTACCTCAAGCTAAATCTCTCCAAATCTGAGCTCCTCAATTTCCCCCCTTCTTCCAAAATCTCCACCCCCAATCTCTCTATAACTGTCGACAACTCCATCATTACCCCTACCCTGCATTCCCGATGTCTCGGGGTCACATTTTACTCCTCACATTCAGTCCTTGGCTAAAGCCTGCACCTTTAAAACATCTAAAAAATTCGACACTTCCTTACACAAGACACAACTAAGATTTTAATCCACTCTCTCATTCTTTCCCACTTTGATTACTGCAACTCTGTCCTCTCTGGTCTTCCCACCTGCCGCCTAGCTCCTTTACAATCCATAATAAATGCATCTGCCAGACTCATCTTCCTTACACGTCGCTCTTCATCTGCTGCACCTCTCTGTCAATCCCTTCACTGGCTTCCTCTTCTTGCCTCTAGGATCAAACACAAAAATCTCACTCTGACATACAAAGCCCTCAACTGCACTGCTCCCCCCTATATCTCTGACCTTGTCTCCAGATACTCTCCCTCCCGTCCCCTTCGCTCTGCTCATGACCTCCTACTCTCCTCCTCTCTGGTTACCTCATCGCACTCCCATTTACAGGACTTCTCCAGACTGTCTCCCATTTTGTGGAACTCTCTGCCTTGCTCCACAAGACTCTCCCCTAGTTTTGAAAGCTTCAAGCGCTCCCTAAAGACTCTACTGTTCAGGGATGCTTACAACCTATGCTAACCTTACTTTATACCAGTTCCACTCCTCCATCTCTATCCCCTGAACCCCCCGTAGCATGTAAGCCTAAGAGTCCAGCTTGTTACAGAAGCATTAGTTATTTTGTTGTGAAGAGCTTATTTCCCAGCAGCAATGCCTGAACCAGCAAGCCAGCGCCTAAAAAGGGCTCCAAGAAAACCGTAACAAGTATCATTTCATAAAGAGTTAACTCTTTTTTTTCAGCTTTTAGAAACTATTGTCTAATCACCTCTGGAGCCAGACTGCTAATTGATAAGATGAACTTGTAAACTTGTTATCTTAAGTACTGTAATCCTATTGTGGCCTGTCAAAGGACAGTGCTCTCTATCTAAATGTGTGATGGGGGATTTTGTGCTTCCCCCCCCTCTCCCCCTGGGAGTGCCCTGTGTGCATGTAACCTTAATAAAAAGCAGGCTGGGCATCCCAGTCCTGAGTTCTTGTTTGACCCTCAATCGCAGCGTTGACTCGTTTTTGTGGGCAGAAGGGTATCCTAGCTGTACTGCAGCTAAGGGAGATTATTCTATATTTGCGAGACTCATATAGAATACTATGGAAAGCAGCTTCTCCCCTCTTTAGCAATAGGGATCCAGGCTACTAAGCGGTCCATCTCTCAGCGAGACTAAGGGTAACCGTAACATTTGGCGGCAGCGGCGGGATTTTCCTGGATTTCCTAGGAGAGGTACAGAACGGATGGAGAGCGCTTACGAAAAATTGAAGCGTACAACCCTAAAGGATTTACTTGAAAGCAGAGGGGGGTACGCCAGCAACCGGCCGAGGAGAGAGCTGATCGCAGAATTGACCGAACTGGATCAGAGCTTCACAATGGCGGAAACACCGACCACGATTAGTGACGAAAAAACCAGGATTGTTCGGGAAAGGCTCTCATTATACGGGCCGAACCCCTCCATGGAATTAGTACAGCAGTTGATGGCGGAGGCGGACGAGGATATACGAGAGACTCGAGCCCACGAACTCAACCTAGCGAACGCACACCGCAATGCTGAAGCCCCGCAGGTAATCATCCCTGTCGAAAATGCTGGGAGGCCCAAGATACCCTATGCGGCATTTCGACCCTTCCTAGAGAGCGAGACAGGGATTGATGAATATTTGGCGGACTTCGAAAGGCAATGTGCCCTGCACCAGATTCCCAACAGAGAGTGGCCCACGATATTGTCTGGGAAACTATCCGGGCGAGCCCTGGAAGCCTTTCGTACTCTGGGTGCTGAGGAAGTGACACAGTATGAGCTAGTTAAGGAGACACTGTTGCGACGGTACGCTGTAACTCCGGACACGTATCGCCGACAGTTTCGGGGCACGGAAAAGAAGCCTAACGATACCCATATGGAATGGGCGCACCGAATGCGGAGAGCGGCAAATCACTGGCTGAGCGGAAGTAAAGTGGTGACTGGGGAGGAAATTTTACAATTGTTTCTCTTAGAACATTTTTATAATGGCATGGAACAGCAAGGGAAGGAATGGCTGCGAGACAGGCGGCCTTCTACCTTAGAAGAAGCAGCCAAATTGGCCGATGAACATTATGACTCCCGTCTTCACGAACCCATGAACTACCGAGCTCCAGCACGGGTCGAACCCAGAGAGGTTTACCGTGCACCCCCTCGTGCTGAATTCCGAGCCCCGGTGCCCACAGGGCCCGTCCGACACTCAGGACCACCCAATAACAGCTCTGAGCATCCCAGACCGACTTGCCACCGATGCAAGCAACCAGGGCATTTCATGGCTAGCTGCCCCCTTAATACGCACCAGACACCCAGGAATTACAATTACCCCTCTGGGTCCTATCGTCCGGCCCGGGCCCTCTGTGTTAACCAAGAGGCCCCTATGGAGGGATATGTGGGGCCGCTTCACGAGGCAGACCCTGTATATGCTGCCTCAGATAACCGCCAGCACCATCGGCAGAGGGTATGGCTCGAGGGGCGATCTACCGAGGGATTGCGAGACACAGGGGCTACTATCACGCTGGTACAGAGTCATTTGGTGCCAGAGCACAAGCGATCCGGACAGACTGTGGCCGTTAGAGTGGCGGGGGGGGATGTATACAAAATTCCAACAGCTAAAGTGCATCTTGATTGGGGAGCGGGAAAGGGGGCTGTGAACGTGGGCCTAATGGATAATTTACCTGCCGAAGTACTACTGGGCAACGATTTGGGCCCCATGACTTCTGCCTATGCTCCAGTATGCAACAACGAGGCGGACCCAGTGACTACACGGGCCCAAGCCCGGACGGAGCGAGAGCTCTCACCAGTGCGGGAGACACAGGTAAGACCTACCCCGACCTTGCCTGACAGGTTAGGCCCCATACCCTGGGACACCCCAGATGCTTTCGAGGCAGAGTCTAAGACTGACCCGACCTTACAAAAGTACCGGGAACGAGCAGAGACCGGAGGGGGCGGGGCAGATAACGAAACATTCTTATGGGAAAAAGGGAAACTATACCGCTGGACAGAGAAAAGGGGACAGCGTAGGCGACAGCTGGTAGTGCCCCACAAATACCGTCAAGAAATCCTCAAAATAGGCCACGACATCCCCTTAGCAGGCCACCTAGCCGTTACCCGTACCCTACACCGCATTACTCACACGTTCTTTTGGCCAGGGGTGCACGCTGACGTTAGAACTTACTGTAACACCTGCGATGTGTGTCAACGAGTAGGAAGGCGAGGCGATCACCCTAAAGCCCAGCTAGTAAATATGCCCATTGTAGAGGAACCCTTCAGCCGCGTTGCTATTGACCTAGTGGGACCACTGGCTACCCCTAGTCCCTCCGGTAAGCGATACATTCTTACCGTAGTGGACTACGCTACCAGGTACCCAGAGGCTGTCGCCCTATCCAACATACAAGCGGATACGGTAGCGAATGCACTAGTACAGGTGTTCTCCCGGGTAGGATTTCCAAAAGAAATCCTATCCGACCGAGGCACCCAATTTACGGCTGAATTGACCCAACAACTCTGGCAGGTTTGCAAAATTAAGTCCCTCCTGAGCTCCCCATACCACCCCCAGACGAACGGGCTGTGTGAGAGGTTCAATGGGACCCTCAAGCAAATGCTCAAGACGTTCACTCAGGAATACCGAGACTGGGAACGCTTCCTGCCGCACCTCCTATTTGCTTATCGGGAGGTGCCCCAGGAAACGACAGGGTTCTCTCCCTTCGAGTTGCTCTACGGAAGAAAGGTACGGGGACCCCTAAACCTGATCCGGGAGCACTGGGAGGGAGAGATGGAGGCTGACGGTGTCCCAATTGTGCCATACGTGCTGGAACTCAGGGACCGAATGGAGCAATTAGCCAAATCCGTGCGGGCTAATCTCCAGTTGGCCCAGAGAAGACAGAAAGTATGGTACGATCGGGGGGCCCGAAAGAGAATCTTCACCATAGGACAAAAGGTGTTAGTACTTAAGCCGGTGAAGACAGACAAATTGCAGGCGTCCTGGCAGGGTCCCTACCAGATCGTAGAGAAAAGGGGAGACACCACTTATGTGATAGCTAGCTGCCACGACAACAATCTTAGAAAGACATTCCATGTAAACATGCTCAAGGAATATTTTGAGCGACCAGAGAACGTGACGGCCGTATGTTGTTCCCCTCAGGAAGACCCTGACAGTTTACCCATTCCAGACCTATTAGAAAAGAGCCTCCCCACAGGTATAGTGGCGCAGGTTCAGATAGGGGACCGACTTAGCCCCACTGAAAGGGAGCAGCTCAACCAACTCCGCCAGTCCAAACACCTCACCTTCTCCCCGAAGCCAGGGTACACTACTTTAACCACCCACCAGGTAGATACTCCGGGACAAGCTCCCTTGCGCCAGGCTCCGTACCGAATCCCCAAAGCAGTTAGGACAGGAATGAAGAAGGAGATCGATGAGATGCTCCAGCTCAGGGTAATTGAGCCCTCCGATAGTCCCTGGGCCTCCCCAGTTGTCTTGGTGCCCAAGAAAGATGGGACCACCCGGTTCTGCGTAGACTATCGGAGGCTCAATGAAAATACCGTGACGGACGCTTACCCTATGCCCAGGGTAGACGAGCTACTCGATCGTATAGCCAGGGGAAATTACCTGACCACTATTGACCTCTGCAAAGGTTACTGGCAGATTCCCCTGGCCCCGGAGGCTATCCCCAAGTCGGCATTCGTCACCCCATTCGGCTTATATCAGTTTAGGGTAATGCCGTTTGGGATGAAGAATGCCCCAGCTACATTCCAGCGCTTGGTGGATAGGCTCCTGGATGGCTTCCAGAGTTTTGCTTGCGCCTACCTGGACGACATAGCGATCCACAGTGAGTCCTGGGAGGACCACTTAGCTCATGTGGGAATGGTTCTGGATCAGATCCGGGCTGCTGGCCTGACTCTGAAGCCAGAAAAATGCCACTTTGGGATGGCCGAGGTACAGTACCTGGGTCACCGGGTGGGGTGTGGAAAGCAGCGACCAGAGCCGGCCAAAATAGAAGCTGTCGCCAATTGGCCCACCCCCATCACTAAGACTCAGGTCCTAGCCTTCCTGGGCACGGCAGGGTACTATAGACGGTTCGTACCAGACTACAGCACACTTGCCAAACCCCTGACTGACTTGACCAAGAAGAACTTACCTCGACAGGTCCTGTGGTCTCCCCACTGTGAAACGGCTTTCCAGGCTCTCAAAAATGCTCTAATTAACGCTCCTGTCTTGGCGGCCCCAGCCCTTAACAAACGTTTTATCGTCCATACAGATGCTTCCATGTTCGGGCTGGGAGCCGTCCTCAGCCAAGTAGGCGAAGATGGAGGGGAGCATCCAGTTGCCTACATCAGCCGGAAGCTCCTGCCCCGCGAAGTCAGCTATGCAGCGGTCGAAAAGGAGTGTTTGGCTTTGGTGTGGGCATTAAAGAAATTGACTCCCTATTTATATGGTCAGGAGTTCACTCTGGTCACCGACCATAACCCGTTGGTGTGGCTGAACCGGGTCTCTGGAGATAACGGCAGGCTATTACGTTGGAGCTTATCGTTGCAACCCTTCAATTTCACCATTACTTACAGACCTGGGAAACAGAATGGCAACGCCGACGGGTTGTCCAGACAAACCGACCTCAGCCCCGCATAACCAGCGGTCTGGACAGCCTTAGTCTGCCCCGAAAAGGGGTCAGACCGTGTCTGCCAGAGTGTTCCACAGAAAGGGAGCACTGTTACAGAAGCATTAGTTATTTTGTTGTGAAGAGCTTATTTCCCAGCAGAAATGCCTGAACCAGCAAGCCAGCGCCTAAAAAGGGCTCCAAGAAAACCGTAACAAGTATCATTTCATAAAGAGTTAACTCTTTTTTTTCAGCTTTTAGAAACTATTGTCTAATCACCTCTGGAGCCAGACTGCTAATTGATAAGATGAACTTGTAAACTTGTTATCTTAAGTACTGTAATCCTATTGTGGCCTGTCAAAGGACAGTGCTCTCTATCTAAATGTGTGATGGGGGATTTTGTGCTTCCCCCCCCTCTCCCCCTGGGAGTGCCCTGTGTGCATGTAACCTTAATAAAAAGCAGGCTGGGCATCCCAGTCCTGAGTTCTTGTTTGACCCTCAATCGCAGCGTTGACTCGTTTTTGTGGGCAGAAGGGTATCCTAGCTGTACTGCAGCTAAGGGAGATTATTCTATATTTGCGAGACTCATATAGAATACTATGGAAAGCAGCTTCTCCCCTCTTTAGCAATAGGGATCCAGGCTACTAAGCGGTCCATCTCTCAGCGAGACTAAGGGTAACCGTAACACAGCTGTTTGTAGGTCACCTTCTTAAGAGCTGACTACAACAGTGCAACTCTTAACAGGGCCCTCTACCCATTTGATCCCTATATTTGTTTTGTTGTACTCCCCCCTTTGTTTATAGCGCTGCGGAATCTGTTGGCGCTCTACAAATAACCGATAATAATAATAATAACCTATGAAACTGTAACATATGCCTGTCTGATATCACTGTCCCTTTAAGACTGCCTTCCCTGCTACTGACAACATACTGCTTGGGCACTATCTGCATTTAACATACCTGCCAAATAATTAATCATTCATGCACCTGCTTCCCTCCGCCTCTTTTTAAATCATTTTTAAATCATCTCAGGCCTAATGTGCATTGCATTAGCTTTAAAGTTTTGTTCCAGAACAACAGAGGTCTGTGACTGTTCCTGCATGGATTTTACCAGCATATTCAAAATTCATCTAATCGCAAGTATCCATATAAATCCATTTTGTTTTCTGGACACTGCTACTTTACAAACTCTGAACTTTATTCTAAATTACAAGTATGCATTTGGTTATAATCACTCTCTAATTACTACAACAGCATCTTACTTACAACTTTATAATTATTCTCTGCTACAAGTTGTCATAGCTGAAATATCCTCCTACAAATATGTTAATATATTCAGAACTCTGCATCTATGTGTTCAGTTAAACAGCTTTCCTGTGATTCTCCAATATATGCTCAAACAGTATTTAATGCCTTAAACTTGCAACTTGTCTATCACCTGTGCTGCTCTGCTTCTTACTGACATACAGCTCTATATAATGTGTCACAATTCCGCTTGAATTCCACAGGTTTTCAACTCGCATCAATCTGCTTCGGATTGAGATCACGGGATCGTATGTTACGTCACAAATTTCAACATTTGACAATCTTCAATCTTGTGACAATTATGATGCGGAATTCCAGAGTATTTTCAGTTGACGCTTTGATAAATAGGCCTCATAGTATTCATAGATTCAGCAGAAAAAAATCAGATCTTTAAAGATTTAAAGAGACATTACTGCTGTTCCAGAATACCATCTACTCCTCCTGTCTGTGATTCCCATCCTAGTGATACTGACTCTGAGAGGCCTATTTATTAATGGTCTTGTGGACCTGATCCGACAGTGTGGATCAGGTCTGCAAGACCTCACTGAATGTGGAGAGCAATACGTATTGCCCCCTGCAGATTTAGGGAGGTGTCAATCAACCCAATCGTACTCGATCGGGTTGAATTGTGGTGATTCCTGTCCGCCTGCTCAGAACAGGCGGACAGGGTTATGGAGCAGCGGTCTTTAGACCGCAGCTTCATAACTGTTGTTTCTGGTGAGTCTGAAGACTCGCCAGAAACACAAACCCTCAAGCTCCATTCGGAGCTTGATAAATGGGCCTCTGAGTCTGAATATGTCAATGAGGAGGATGACTTCACAGATCCAGCTGCACTGGCATGAGACTGGTATGAGCGCAACTTTAATTCGCCACATAATCATACAAAACCTCAACCTATAATGACATCCTGGGATGCTATATTTACAATAAAGATGCTGCAGACAGCTCCCATCATGAAACCTCTCATGGAAATACTGATCGTCCTATTTCTGATATTCCCAGGGATTATGTAGATTGGACAAATTCAGAGCTGGAAGAAGAGACATCTGGTTTACATACTGCTGTTTGGAGAAATGGTCCCCTCAAGAACTATTCTGATTTTATTACTTTGGAATTATGCATCCAGTGATGAAGAGGATTTCTGCTCTCTAAACTGATATAAGGTACTCCAGGCCACAGTGGCACCATCCTAAACTCTGAACTTTATTCTAAATTACAAGTATGCATTTGGTTATTATAATCACTCTCTAATTACTACAACAGCATCTTACTCAGAACTCTATAACTATTCTCTGCTACAAGTTGTCATAGCTGAAATATCCTCCTCCAAATATGTTAATATATTCAGAACTCTGCATCTACGTGTTCAGTTAAACAGCTTTCCTATGCTCAAACAGCATTTCATGCATTTATCTTGCAACTTGTCTATCACCTGTGCTGCTCTGCTTATTACTGACATACAGCTCTATATAATATTATGTACTGTGAACCTACAACAAACCTTTGCATCTATGAGTCAATCTTCTACCAGTTTATTCTGAAGCATCTTACATTGCTATATTTTTCACTCATGAATCCTGCAGCTACTCCTATTAACTATAAGTCACAGTATCAATTTATGTTTCCATTGAAGCCAGAATATATTGTATACATATGTTTCACTCTCCATTAATTCTACAATAACTTCTTGCAACTATGAATCACAGAATATCATCTATCCAGGTCCAGGATACTCTTCCCCAGGTCAGGGGTCGGTGTCTCAAATTCCCTACCACTGCCCTGAGGGTCTGTGTCCTGAGCGCATATACATCGGAACATGACAGAAACATTTTATATAAATCGACGCATATACAGACCTATCAAACATTATACATAAATCCACCCATATACAGACCTATCAAACATTATACATAAATCCACCCATATACAGACCTATCAAACATTATACATAAATCCACCCATATACAGACCTTTCAAATGGTATACATAAATCCACCCATATATAGACCTATCAAACATTATACATAAATCCACCCACATACAGACCTATCAAACACTATATATAAATCCACCCATATACAGAACTATCGAACATTATACATAAATCCACCCATATAAAGATCTGTCAAACATAATACAAAAATCTACCCATATACAGACCTACCAAACATTATACATAAATTAACCCATATACAGACCTATCAAACATTATACATAAAACCACCCATATACAGATATATCAAACATTATACATAAATCCACCCACATACAGACCTATCAATCATTATACATAAATCCACCCATATACAGATATATCAAACATTGTACATAAATCCACCCATATACAGACCTATCAAACATTATGATACACTAAGTGATTATTGCCACTGGTAACAACATGATTGTCAAATACTTATATTACCTAATGTTTATGCACCAGTTTATGTTTTATTCCACTAATCCCTTAAAGAAGGAAATGTTACAAATTATAAGATATGTGTAATATGTGCTGATATTATTATATTGAAAATTAGTGTGGTCAACAATGTCCTTACTGTGACACAAAGTCTAGATAAAATGATACTCTTCTCAGTAAAATTAAAACAAGTAGAACTCATAAGCACAGTCCAGACATCATCACAGAGACTATTATCATTGATAACCCTAACAAAAGATCCAGATGTATACAAAACATTCAATCAAAATGCCACCAGCAGTGGTCTGGGGAGCACATATATTCTTGTTCAGGATACTTAATCAGCTGAGGACCTTATATAACTGTGCTAGAATTCTAATGGACTTATGAACACAAATAAGAAACAGATAACATCATAAGCTAAATTATCCAATTTGGCAATGAATTTAGTGATCTTTTGCAATAGTTTGCAGTGCAAACACTGCAGTGAGTAATTTGACTTTGATAAGGCAATTATATCAGGTTCTATCCTGCCAACGATTTGCAAACATAAAAACACTTGATCATTCAACACAATGATAACATACATTAAAACAGCCTGATAGAACATGAACTGGAAATAACACTAAGGCACATTTAAAGGACCAGTAAATACAGTAGATATACATAATCAACAAATGCATGATAAAAAGACAATGCAATAGCACTTATTATGAACTTCAAATGGAGTAGATTTTTTTTGTCTATTTCCACTACCCCTGTATCATGTGACAGACATAACCCAATCACAAATGCATATACGTATATTCTCATTAGGAGCTGGTAACTCAAAAATTGTAAATATAAAAAAGACATATTTTCTTAATGGAAGTAAATTGGAAAGTTGTTTAAAATTGCATGTTCTATCTGAATCATGAACGTTTAATTTTGACTTCAGTGTCCCTTTAACATTCTCATTTAATTTAAATACAAACACCTAAATCAAGATAAGATTTAAATGAACATTAAATTAATTGATAATTACAAATATATATTTCAAATTATAATTCTAAATATTATTGTTTTTAGTTTTTGGGGTAAAAAACAGCGTTCATGCTGCAAAAGAGGGTCCTTGTCCACCAATAGAGTTGTGATAGAGAAAGTGAGTATTTAGGATCACAACATGCATTTATCTCTTAAAGGGGTCCATTTATTAATGTGTGAAAGGAAATAAACCGATATAGCGGATCATGTCCGCCGCACATCGATAAATACCGACGGCATACGCTGTTGGCATTTATCATTGCACCAGAAGTTCTTGTGAACTGCTGACGCAATGCCGCCCCCTGCAAAGGGTGTCAATCAGCCCGATCTTATTTGATCGGGCGGATTGCTGTCCGCCATCTCAGAGGTGGCGGACGAGTTAAGGAGCAGCGGTCTTAACATCCGCTTTAGCCGGAACTGAAGCAGAGTGGATCAGAGGCAGCATCCGCTGCTTCATAAATAGACCCCTAACTCTTTTTCACATAAAGGCCTAAATTAATAGTGGAGCATAAAAATATTAATGCTACTGAGCGTTAACATCGCTTAAGCAAAATCATTAGCGCTTCTATTTTTGTGCTCAATCTACAATACCTAAATTACTTGTTATCACTTGAGGGATAGTCTGGGGTGAAATAAAATAGTGCAGGAGCACTAAATCCCTCACATAATTGATTTCTAATGGGGGCATGCAGTAAAATTTAGTGTTGGATATCACTAGAGTGCTAAGCCGATGATGCACGTGCAGTGGAGTTCTTCATGTAGTTTTGTGCTATACTATTAATAATAACTTTAGGTCTTAAAAATGCGCTAAATTTTACAGCAGTATGTTGGCTTATGCTCAAGCACAACACGTAAATCCCCACTTGTAATACAAGTGTAATGAAGGCGCTAATATTGCTTCCTGCTCTATTAATTAAAAGTATAGGGCACACTTAAAAAGCACCAGCTGCGTTAAGATACGTTGGTTAAAATATCTAACCATGCACTTGTGATGCCAGACTGTATGTTATTCTTTGCAACTGTACTATTGAGTGTGCTCCACTTGTAATCTAGTCCAACATTTTTAACATGTCCTGCTCTTTTACACACAGGGTAGCCATTTTTGTTTAAATATCACATCCAATGAATATACTCTGTAGCAAGTTAATGCAAGCAGGTAAATATCACTCAAGGGAGAGAAAGGCCATCTGTACTAGCTACAGATCCAAGTCACTGTGATATTTTCAAACTTCAAGCCAACAAAACTGGACCAAAATGTAACCCAATTAATCCAAACAAAAACAAGAGGGTTTCATACAGATCTTAGACAATCATTAGGTAGACTCATAACACTCTTTTCTATTCAAGCCATCAAGCTATATGGGCCCCAGAGAAACTTAACTGTCAGTATATTGTAAAAATACAAATGCACTTTCTTTCACAAAGGATGTGATGGACAATATATATTTCCCTAACAGCCCTACCCAGCTTGGATGGTAATAGAACACAAGCTTATGTAAGAATTACAGCTACATGACTCAGAGGCTCTGCAATTATTTCTGAAACTAAACATGTTTTTCATTTAAAAAACTTTAGGGCAGTGAAAAAATAATAATCTTAAAATTACCTTGTTTGGCCCTATAAGTCCAATAACTATTTTTCTTAAATTATTGTTATTGAGAGACAACAATATAAAAGAACAGTAATTATATTAGTACAATACAAATTTCGAATACCGTTATGCAGAGGTCATGGTTACAAAGACCAGGAGAAAAAGAGAAATAGTGCGATGCACAGATCACCTACCTATGATACATGGCCTATAGTGAATTGTAATGCACAGATCACCTACCTATTATACATGGCCTATAGTGAATTGTGATGCACAGATCACCTACCTATCATACATGGCCTATAGTGAATTGTGATGCACAGATCACCTACCTATCATACATGGCCTATAGTGAATTGTAATGCACAGATCACCTACCTATCATACATGGCCTATAGTGAATTGTGATGCACAGATCACCTACCTATCATACATGGCCTATAGATAATTGTAATGCACAGATCACCTACCTATCATACATGGCCTATAGTGAATTGTGATGCACAGATCACCTACCTATCATACATGGCCTATAGTGAATTGTGATGCACAGATCACCTACCTACCATACATGGATGGCCTATAGTGAATTGTGATGCACAGATCACCTACCTACCATACATGGCCTATAGTGAATTGTGATGCACAGATCACCTACCTATCTTACATGACCTATAGTGAATTGTGATGCACAGATCACCTACCTATCTTACATGACCTATAGTGAATTGTAATGCACAGATCACCTACCTATCATACATGGCTTATAGTGAATTGTGATGCACAGATCACCTACCTATCATACATGGCCTATAGTGAATTATAATGCACATATCACCTACCTATCATACATGGCCTATAGTGAATTGTGATGCACAGATCACCTACCTATCATACATGGCCTATAGTGAATTGCGATGCACAGATCACCTACCTATCATACATGGCCTATAGTGAATTATAATGCACAGATCACCTACCTATCATACATGGCCTATAGTGAATTGTAATGCACAGATCACCTACTTATCATACATGGCCTATAGTGAATTGTAATGCACAGATCACCTACCTATCATACATGGCCTATAGTGAATTGTAATGCACAGATCACCTACCTATCATACATGGCCTATAGTGAATTGTGATGCACAGATCACCTACCTATCATACATGGCCTATAGTGAATTGTGATGCACAGATCACCTACCTATCATACATGGCCTATAGTGAATTGTGATGCACAGATCACCTACCTATCATACATGGCCTATAGTGAATTGTGATGCACAGATCACCTACCTATCATACATGGCCTATATTGAATTGTGATGCACAGATCACCTACCTACCATACATGGCCTATAGTGAATTGTGATGCACAGATCACCTACCTAATATACATGGCCTATAGTGAATTGTGATGCACAGATCACCTACCTATCATACATGGCCTATAGTGAATTGTGATGCACAGATCACCTACCTATCATACATGGCCTATAGATAATTGTAATGCACAGATCACCTACCTATCATACATGGCCTATAGTGAATTGTGATGCACAGATCACCTACCTATCATACATGGCCTATAGTGAATTGTAATGCACAGATCACCTACCTATCATACATGGCCTATAGTGAATTGTGATGCACAGATCACCTACCTATCATACATGGCCTATAGTGAATTGTGATGCACAGATCACCTACCTATCATACATGGCTTATAGTGAATTGTGATGCACAGATCACCTACCTATCATACATGGCCTATAGTGATTGTGATGCACAGATCACCTACCTATCATACATGGCCTATAGTGATTTGTAATGCACAGATCACCTACCTATCATACATGGCCTATAGTGAATTGCGATGCACAGATCACCTACCTACCATACATGGCCTATAGTGAATTGTGATGCACAGATCACCTACCTATCATACATGGCCTATAGTGAATTGCGATGCACAGATCACCTACCTACCATACATGGCCTATAGTGAATTGTGATGCACAGATCACCTACCTATCATACATGGCCTATAGTGAATTGTGATGCACAGATCACCTACCTATCATACATGGCCTATAGTGAATTGTGATGCACAGATCACCTACCTATCATACATGGCCTATAGTGAATTGTGATGCACAGATCACCTACCTATCATACATGGCCTATAGTGAATTGTGATGCACAGATCACCTACCTATCATACATGGCCTATAGTGAATTGTGATGCACAGATCACCTACCTATCATACATGGCCTATAGTGAATTGTGATGCACAGATCACCTACCTATCATACATGGCCTATAGTGAATTGTGATGCACAGATCACCTACCTATCATACATGGCCTATAGTGAATTGTGATGCACAGATCACCTACCTACCATACATGGCCTATAGTGAATTGTGATGCACAGATCACCTACCTACCATACATGGCCTATAGTGAATTGTGATGCATAGATCACCTACCTATCATACATGGCCTATAGTGAATTATAATGTACAGATCACCTACCTAATATACATGGCCTATAGTGAATTATAATGCACAAATCACCTACCTATCATACATGGCCTATAGTGAATTGTGATGCACAGATCACCTACCTACCATACATGGCCTATAGTGAATTGTGATGCACAGATCACCTACCTATCATACATGGCCTATAGTGAATTGTGATGCACAGATCACCTACCTATCATACATGGCCTATATTGAATTGTGATGCACAGATCACCTACCTATCATACATGGCCTATAGTGAATTGTGATGCACAGATCACCTACCTATCATACATGGCCTATAGTGAATTGTAATGCACAGATCACCTACCTATCATACATGGCCTATAGTGAATTGTAATGCACAGATCACCTACCTATCATACATGGCCTATAGTGAATTGTGATGCACAGATCACCTACCTATCATACATGGCCTATAGTGAATTGTGATGCACAGATCACCTACCTATCATACATGGCCTATAGATAATTGTAATGCACAGATCACCTACCTATCATACATGGCCTATAGATAATTGTAATGCACAGATCACCTACCTATCATACATGGCCTATAGTGAATTGTGATGCACAGATCACCTACCTATCATACATGGCCTATAGTGAATTGTGATGCACAGATCACCTACCTATCATACATGGCCTATAGTGAATTGTGATGCACAGATCACCTACCTATCATACATGGCCTATAGTGAATTGTGATGCACAGATCACCTACCTATCATACATGGCCTATAGTGAATTGTAATGCACAGATCACCTACCTATCATACATGGCCTATAGTGAATTGCGATGCACAGATCACCTACCTATCATACATGGCCTATAGTGAATTGTAATGCACAGATCACCTACCTAATATACATGGCCTATAGTGAATTGTAATGCACAGATCACCTACCTACCATACATGGCCTATAGTGAATTGTGATGCACAGATCACCTACCTATCATAGATGGCCTATAGTGAATTGCGATGCACAGATCACCTACCTATCATACATGGCCTATAGTGAATTGTGATGCACAGATCACCTACCTATCATACATGGCCTATAGTGAATTGTGATGCACAGATCACCTACCTATCATACATGGCCTATAGTGAATTGTGATGCACAGATCACCTACCTATCATACATGGCCTATAGTGAATTGTGATGCACAGATCACCTACCTATCATACATGGCCTATAGTGAATTGTGATGCACAGATCACCTACCTATCATACATGGCCTATAGTAAATTGTGATGCACAGATCACCTACCTATCATACATGGCCTATAGTGAATTGTGATGCACAGATCACCTACCTATCATACATGGCCTATAGTGAATTGTGATGCACAGATCACCTACCTATCATACATGGCCTATAGTGAATTGTAATGCACAGATCACCTACCTATCATACATGGCCTATAGTGAATTGTAATGCACAGATCACCTACCTATCATACATGGCCTATAGTGAATTGTAATGCACAGATCACCTACCTATCATACATGGCCTATAGTGAATTGTGATGCACAGATCACCTACCTATCATACATGGCCTATAGTGAATTGTAATGCACAGATCACCTACCTATTATACATGGCCTATAGTGAATTGTGATGCACAGATCACCTACCTATCATACATGGCCTATAGTGAATTGTGATGCACAGGTCACCTACCTATCATACATGGCCTATAGTGAATTGTGATGCACAGATCACCTACCTATCATACATGGCCTATAGTGAATTGTAATGCACAGATCACCTACCTATTATACATGGCCTATAGTGAATTGTGATGCACAGATCACCTACCTATCATACATGGCCTATAGGGAATTGTGATGCACTGATCACCTACCTATCATACATGGCCTATAGTGAATTGTAATGCACAGATCACCTACCTAATATACATGACCTATAGTGAATTGTGATGCACAGATCACCTACCTACCATACATGGCCTATAGTGATTTGTAATGCACAGATCACCTACCTATCATACATGGCCTATAGTGAATTGTAATGCACAGATCACCTACCTATTATACATGGCCTATAGTGAATTGTGATGCACAGATCACCTACCTATCATACATGGCCTATAGTGAATTGTGATGCACAGATCACCTACCTACCATACATGGCCTATAGTGATTTGTAATGCACAGATCACCTACCTATCATACATGGCCTATAGTGATTTGTAATGCACAGATCACCTACCTATCATACATGGCCTATAGTGATTTGTAATGCACAGATCACCTACCTATCATACATGGCCTATAGTGATTTGTAATGCACAGATCACCTACCTATCATACATGGCCTATAGTGAATTGTGATGCACAGATCACGCAGTATACAACAGTCCCTTACGTCTCTATAGTGTTAAAGGGATATGAAACCCAAAAATGTTTCTTTCATGATTCAGAGCATGCAATTTTAAACAACTTTCTAATTGACTTCTATTATAACTTTTCTTTGTACTCTTGGTATCTTTTGTTAAAAAGCAGGAATGTATACTTAGGAAATGGTCAATTTCTGGTGCACTTTATGGCAGCAGTTTTGTAGGAATGATATCCATTTGCAAGAGATCTAGATGGCAGCACAATTTCCTGCCCTGTAGTGCTCCAGATGCCTACCTAGGTATCTCTTCAACACCGAAAATCATGGGAACAGAGCAAATTTGATAATAGAAAGTAAATTGGAAACGTTTTGAAAATGGTTTGTTCTGTATGAATTACAAAAGAACATTTTAGGGTTTCATATCCTTTTAAACTATAGTAAACTATTTCTACTGCTGTAATACAAATAGCATCAAACACAAAAAGTAATGAAAAACAATCATCTTTTTAGGCCACTGAGAGACTCCAGATAAGAGGCTGTATTGGGAAGTCAACTGTATAATTGAGCGGCGGAGACCACAATTGGTTACGGTGCACTCTAAGAAAAAAAAAATGTAAATAAATAAGCCAAACCGCTCCCTTCAGCATAGAAGACCTATGACAATTTTATGTGAAAAAATAGGTGAACACTAAAGTGACTGTGTACACTTAAAACAAAAAACAAATTAAACCAAAACTTAAAGAGACACTAAACCCTAAAATTTTCTTTTATTATTCAGATAGAGGATACAAATTTAAACAACATTACAATTTACTTCTATTATTTATTTTGCTTCATTATTTAGATACTCTTAGTTGAAGAAAAAGCAATGCACATGGGTGAGCCAATCACACAAGGCTTCTATGTGCAGGAACCAATCAGCAGCTACTGAGCCTATCTAGATATGCTTTTCAGCAAAAAATATCAATAGAATAAAACAAATTAGATAATAGAAGTAAACTAGAAAGTTGTTTAAAATTGCATTCTCTTTCTAAATCATGAAAGAAAAAATGTTTGTTTCATGACCCTTTAAGGCAATACAACCCAAAATAAATAAGAATATCTGGCAAGTCCAATGGCAGTCAGCAAAGAGTGTCCATAAAAGACATACGGCTAGATTACGAGTTTTGCGTTATGAGGGGTGGGGTGTTAACTTGCACATTATTGTCACCGCTCACTTACCTACAGCGCTGGTATTACAGGTTTTCAGAAACCCGGCGTTATTAGGCAAGAAGTGAGCGTAGAGCAAAATTGAGCTCCATACCGCACTCCAATACCAGCGCTACTTAAGTCAGCGGTGAGCTGGCTGTATGTGCTCGTGCACTATTTCCCCATAGACATCAATGCGGAGAGCCGGCTGAAAAAAAGCCGAACAACTGCAATAAAGCAGCGTAAAGCTCCGTAATGCAGCCCCATTGATTCCTATGGGGAAACTAAATTTATGTTTACACCTAACACCCTAACATGAACCCTGACTCTAAACACCCCTAATTTTACACTTATTAACACCTAATCTGCCGCCCCCGACAAAGCAGACACCTACAGTATACTTATTAACCCCTAATCTGCCGCTCCGGACATCGCCATCACTATAATAAAGATATTAACCCCTAAACCGCCGCACTCCCGCATCACAATAACTAGTTAAATATTATTAACCCCTAACATCGCCGCCACCTACATTATTGTTATTAACCCCTAATCTGCCGCCCCCAGCGTTGCTGCCACTATACTAAAGTTATAAACCCCTTAACCTAAGTCTAACCCTAACCCTAACACCCCCTAACTTAAATTTAATTAAAAGAAATCTAAATAAAAATTCCTATCATTACCTAAATAATTGCTATTTAAAACTAAATGCTTACCTATAAAATAAACCCTAAGATAGCTACAATATAACTAATAGTTACATTGTAGCTAGCTTAGGGTTTATTTTTATTTTACAGGCAAGTTTGTATTAATTTTAACTAGGTAGACTAATTAGTAAATAGTTAACTATTTACTAACTACCTAGGTAAAATAAATACAAATTTACCTGTAAAATAAAACCTAACCTGAGTTACACTAACACCTAACCTTACACTACAATTACCTAAATTACAAAAAAACAACAAAAAAAACCACTAAATTACACAAAATAAAAAAAGAAATTATCAGATATTTAAACTAATTACACCTAATCTAATAGCCCTATCAAAATAAAAAAGCCCCCCCAAAATAAAAAAAACCCGAGCCTACAATAAACTACCAATAGCCCTTAAAAGGGCCTTTTACGGGGCATTGCCCCAAAGAAATCAGCTCTTTTACCTGTAAAAAAAAATACAAACACCACCCAACAGTAAAACCCACCACCCACACAACCAAACCCCCCAAATAAAAACCTAACTAAAAAAACCTAAGCTCCCCATTGCCCTGAAAAGGGCATTTGGATGGGCATTGCCCTTAAAAGGGCATTTAGCTCTTTTTCAATTGCCCAAAGCCTAATCTAAAACTAAAACCCACCCAATAAACCCTTAAAAAAACCTAACACTAACCCCTGAAGATCCACTTACAGTTTGGAAGAGCCGACATCCATCCTCAACGAAGCTGGGAGAAGTCCTCAGCAAAGCGGCAAGAAGTCCTCAACGAAGCCGGGAGAAGTCTTCATCCAAGCCGGCAGAAGTCTTCATCCAGACGGCATATTCTATCTTCATCCATCCGCTTTGGAGAGGGTCCATCTTCAAGACATCCAGCGCGGAGCATCCTCTTCTTCCGACGACTAAAGACGAATGAAGGTTCCTTTAAATGACGTCATCCAAGATGGCATCCCTTGAATTCCGATTGGCTGATAGAATTCTATCAGCCAATAAGAATTAAAGGTGAAAAAATCCTATTGGCTGATGCAATCAGCCAATAGGATTGAGCTTCAATCCTATTGGCTGATCCAATCAGCCAATAGAATGTGAGCTCAATCCTATTGGCTGATCCAATCAGCCAATAGAATGTGAGCTCAATCCTATTGGCTGATTGCATCAGCCAATAGGATTTTTTCACCTTTAATTCCGATTGGCTGATAGAATTTTATCAGTCAATCAGAATTTAAGGGACGCAATCTTTGATGACGTCATTTAAAGGAACCTTCATTCGTCTTTAGTCGTCGGAAGAAGAGGATGCTCTGTGCCGGATGTCTTGAAGATGGACCAGCTCCGCCCCGGATGGACGAAGATAGAAGATGCCGTCTGGATGAAGACTTCTGCCCGCCTGGAGGACCACTTCTGCCGGCTTGGATGAAGACTTCGTCTGGCTTTGTTGAGGACTTCTTGCCGCTTCACTGAGGACTTCTCCCGGCTTCGTTGAGGATGGATGTCGGCTCTTCAAAACTGTAAGTGGATCCTCAGGGGTTAGTGTTAGTTTTTTATAAGGGTTTATTCGGGGGGTTAGATTTAGATTAGGCTTTGGGCAATTGAAAAAGAGCTAATGCCCATCCAAATGCCCTTTTCAGGGCAATGGGGAGCTTAGGTTTTTTTAGTTAGTATTTTATTTGGTTGTGTTGGTGGTGGGTTTTACTGTTGGGGAGGTTGTTTGTATTTTTTTTACAGGTAAAAGAGCTGATTTCTTTGGGGCAATGCCCCACAAATGGCCCTATTGGTAGTTTAGTTTAGGCTAGGGTTTTTTTTTATTTTGGGGGGGGGGGGCTTTTTATTTTGATAGGGCTATTAGATTAGATGTAATTAGTTTAAATATCTCATTATTTCTTTTTTTATTTTGTGTAATTTAGTGTTTTTTTTGTAATTTAGGTAATTGTATTTAATTTTTGTAATTTATTTAATTGTAGTGTAAGGTTAGGTGTTAGTGTAACTCAGGTTAGGTTTTATTTTACAGGTAAATTTGTATTTATTTTAGCTAGGTAGTTAGTACATAGTTAATAACTATTTAGTAACTATTCTACCTAGTTAAAATAAATACAAACTTGCCTGTAAAATAAAAATAAACCCTAAGCTAGCTACAATGTAACTATTAGTTATATTGTAGCTAGCTTAGGTTTTATTTTAAAGGTAAGTATTTAGTTTTAAATAGGAATAATTTAGGTAATGATAGGAATTTTTATTTAGATTTCTTTTAATCATATTTAAGTTAGGAGGTGTTAGGGTTAGACTTAGGTTTAGGGGTTTATAACTTTAGTATAGTGGCGGCGACGATGGGGGCGGCAGATTAGGGGTTAATAAGTATAATGTAGGTGGTGGCGGCGGCAGATTAGGGGTTAATAATATTTAAATAGTGTTTGCGATGCGGGAGGGCGACGGTTTAGGGGTTAATATGTTTATTATAGTGGCGGCGATGTCGGGTCTGGCAGATTAGGGGTTAATAATTTTATTTTAGTGTTTGCAATGCGGGAGGGCCTCGGTTTAGGGGTTAATAGGTAGTTTATGGGTGTTAGTGTACTTTTTAACACTTTAGTTATGAGTTTTATGCTACAGCTTTGTAGCGTAATATGCATAACTACTGACTTTACATTGCGTTACGAATCTTGCGGGATAGGCTGTGCCGCTCACTTTTAGGCCTCCCAGAAAAAGCTTGTAATATCGGCGCTATGGAAGTCCCATTGATAAAAGACTTTACACAAATTGCGTAAGTTAATTTGCGGTACAGCCAAAAAAGTGTTTGGTGCCCCTAAACCTGCAAGGCTCGTAATACCAGCGGTAGTGAAAAAGCAGCGTTATGAGCCTTAACGCTGCTTTGTCACTCATACCGCAAAACTCGTAATCTAGCCGATAGATTCAGAGAAGAAAGTGTCCCAAATCTCTACAATCAATATTTGGGACACTCTCTTCTCTGAATCTATGTCTTTTATGGACACTCTCTTCTCTGAATCTATGTCTTTTATGGACACTCTCTTCGGACCTGACTGCCATTGCACTTGCAACATTTCCTTATTTATTTTGGGTTGTATACACTTAAGTTTTGGTTCACTATAACTATTTACTATAACTAACGTCACCATAGGAATGCATTAACAAGGTCAACAATAATCCCAGAGTTGAATGAAGTTTATTTATTTTTTTATTTTTAGGGCATCATTCAGTTTATTTGGTGTGAGAGAAAGATGCAAAAACCAAGACAGAAAAGTCATCATGATGACTAGCAATTGTTAGTAAGACCAGTGTTTATACTAATACCATAGTGGAAAACTATATACAAAAATATAAATAAGTGTGCATACACGGAGCATAAAACCCGGATGTGAACCGTTCAGGACCACAATTATAAGCATAAAATAGATATAGTACAGCTAAGCAGAGTATGCAGGAGAAATGAGTTTTAATGATAGTGATGATACAATGCTAAAAGTGGTAACAGAAATCAGCAGAGTATCCATAATCCCAGTGGTACGTTCACATATGTGACTTGAAGGGACAAAGTGTACAATGGAATGTTTCTTACACTAGGTTGATCTAGTTTTTTTTTGGCACTGTACAGGAGCAAAAGCAAACAGAGTTGTTACTGTTGTTATAGCAACAGCTGGATTGTGAAGTTCAAAACTGCTTATTTTATTTGGTGTGTCAAGGCATTTATAGTTATTCTATGGAAGAAAGGCACTTCTAGGAAATACTCATACAGACGACTACTGCATACTGCATATTATGCCATTAAAAGGCATAGAAGTAATCCTATATCTGCATAAAGAAATGAGAATTTTCCAAAAATTCTCTGGTTTTGACATTAAAGTTACTAAATATGAGAAACTACCTTAGGCAAAAATTATACAAGTTTCAGTAAAATATTACAAAGGGACATGTATAATGAATCAAACACTGAAAGGGGCACTGAAGGTAGAGCATGCAATTTTAAGCAACTTTTTAATTTACTCCTATTATCAAATTTCCTTCATTCTCTTGGTATGTTTATTTGAAAATCAAGAATGTAAGTTTAGATGCCGGCCCATTTTTGGTGAACAACCTGGGTTGTTCTTGCTGATTGGTGGATAAATTCACCCACCAATAAACAAGGTCATGTCCAGGGTCTGAACCAGAAATTGGCTGGCTCCTTGGCTTAGATGCCTTCTTTTTCAAATAAAGATAGCAAGAGAACAAAGGAAAAATGATAATAAGAGTAAATTAGAAAGTTGCTTAAAATTGCATGCTCTATCTGAATCAAGAAAGAAAAAAGTTGGGTTCAGTGTCCCTTTAAGTTTTCAAGTTAGCTCCCAACAATGTTTTACATAATTGAATCTGGAAACTAACTGCATTCCACAAGGTGCCTGAAATGTAATTAATTAATCATGTATACATGCTTTATCTAGAAGGCTTGCTTCTGAGGGTGGTCAATGCTGACACTGTATTAGGAAATATATATTTAGTCTATTTACACAGTGTTAGTCTCTATGGGGCTGATTTATTAATGTGCAGACGGACATGATCTGCTGTAGCGATCATGCTTGCCGCACATCGATAAATGCCAGCAGCATACGCTGTCTCCATTTATCATTGCACAAGCATTCCTTGTGAAATGCTTGTGCAATGCCGCCCCCTGAAGATTAAGATCGCTGCTTCTTAACTCTTGTTTCCGGCAAGTCTGAAAGCTTGCGCGGAAACAGATGTATTTGGCTGCATTCAGCCGTTAATAAATTGTGCCCTATGTGTTTAGTGGTTAAGAAAACATGTTTTGTTTATATGATATGTGCATATTTCTATACACATGACATGCATCAGCTGGTGTGGGTCAGTCTGTATATAGCATACAAGACATGAGTGTCTATGTTCAGAACACAATGGACATACAAACATAGTGATATATAGAATGTACCTGCACCCCGTATAGGAACTCGCCACATTCATTGTCCCCATCAGAGTCTTCATCAGCCCAGCTATGTCCCTTGATGTCCTGGAAAATGTGACATGGACAAAGTAAATATCTAGAGCTTATGTGTTTTGATGTATTCATTCTGCAGATAATTTCTACTTGATTAGCTCTTCTATAACAAATGGACATAAATGATTTTCAATTCACAGAACATCTTTCTTTTAATAACGTTTTAGAGTGCACTTCTCTAGCCCTAAGAGCTTCTATTTTTGAATAAAGACTGTAGAACACCACTCTACTGCAAACTCTGCAAATAATCACTTCCAAAACTCAACCACAAAAAAACATGCAGCCTATAACACTTAACTTAAAGGGACAGTATGTTGTAAAACAGTTTTTGCCTTAATGTGTTTCCAATTACTTTTTTTTACCAACTGCAGAGTATAAAATGTATGAGAATTTGCTTTTAAGGTTTAATTGTGTGTAAAAATAACTGATTTTGTGTTTTGAAGCCACAACCTATTAAAATTGGTTGAGTTTGTAGGAATAATCACATTGTGTAGATATACATGCTTCTTTATTTTATATCTGTCCGTAAACCAAAGACCAATACTTGGAGAGAACAATGGAAAATTAACATTTTATTATCTTTTCTTCTGCTGGCTGTGTTTACACAGCTTATCTATAGCTTGGATCTAAATGCAAAAACTTTCAGAATAGGTGGGGATACCACAGGCTAAATCAACTATTTCAAATGCCAATAAAAGGGTAAAGGAAATACTTGTAAACAATGTAATACACTCCAGCAGGTAAAGGGGATCATTGGAAAAAAAATAAAAGGGAGAACATTTTTGAGTAAACTGTCCCTTTAATTTGGAAAAGATTATCATATAGTTCAATATACAGGCCATATATATATTCTAGCTCATTAGGTGTTATCCTGCAGTCCAATCACAGCACATCCGTTCCAAAGCACAATCACAAATTAT
This sequence comes from Bombina bombina, assembly GCF_027579735.1. Taxonomy (NCBI): domain Eukaryota; kingdom Metazoa; phylum Chordata; class Amphibia; order Anura; family Bombinatoridae; genus Bombina; species Bombina bombina. Next base: position 483,919,397 of record NC_069504.1, on the reverse strand, counting down.
AATTTATCTAATCTAATCTTCAAAATATTATAACCCAATCCAAGGGCATAAGTCATTTTACAAGTATTGGGTGCATAACACTTAAGCATCTCTCTTTCATAACATCTTTTATTTAACTTGCAAAGTATTTACCCCAACATATTTTACAGCACCATGCCTTATCTGTAAAGCACCACTCTCTTAACCAACTCTGCAGATCATTTATTTCATTCAACATTTGTCATTTAACTCAAATTGCAGAGCAACTCTTGTCAAATCTAATTTGTAAAGAATCACTGCAGCTTTATTCTACAAACCCCAAAATGAGGAGAATTAGATTTGTAGTCTAACCCACAGAGCATCTCTTCTCTACCTCATTTGTATAGCATTGCTCTAAGAATTTAAACAGATAATCCCTTTTTAATATTTTTTTTAACATCATCAAATTAGCCAAAGCACAGAGTATTAATATTCTTACAAATATGCAAACTATAACCTATATCCCAGTCACTGAGCATTACTAGCCAAAAGAAAGTAAAATCTACAGATCATCACTCCTGAAAAACAGAGCATCACTCTTCAGTATCTGGAGCCCAGTGTGGTCTTTGGCATAGACAGAATAATCATGCAATGTCTACAAATGAGGATTAGGTCACATAGGGCAAGATTACGAGTGGATCGCTAACGTTTGCACGCAAGCGATAAGGGGTTTATCACAGGTGTTTGCGCTCATAGGGTTTACAGCTGGTAATACAAGTTGAAAGTAAACGCTATTCCTTGAGCACAATCCTGCTTTACGCTAGAATGATTACCGCATCTTCAGATCTCTAGTTAACTGTTTCACAAAACTAAAGTGTCACAAAACACATCAAAAATACATTACAAAGTACAATATTGAGACACATACATATCCATGTCTAAAAATGTATTATATATATATATATATATATATATATATATACATATATCCCCCCATCTTCTAATCCCCCATCTAATTCTACTCCAGTTTCTAACTTTACTTTGACTGTTGGTGACACCACTATCTCCCCATCAGAGTTACACTTGACTCCAATCTGTCCTTCATACCCCACATCCAATCGCTCTTTTCATCCTGTAGCCACCACCTACGCAATATCTCCAAAATGTGTCCTTTTCTGAGTGCTGAAACTACTAAACTGCTTATCCATTCCCTAGTAATTTCTCGGCTTGACTACTGTAACAACCTACTAACTGGCCTTCCTCTCTCCTGCCTCTCCCCCCCTTCAATCCATCCTAAATGCCTCTGCTAGGCTAATCCACCTCTCCCGATGCTCTGTATCCGCTGCACCCCTCTGTGAGTCCCTTCACTAGCTCCCCATTCACAGCAGAATTAAATTCAAAATTCTCACTCTGACATACAAAGCCCTTACCAATGCAGTCCCCCCCCACTACTTGTCCTCACTCACCAACAAATATACTCCAGCCCGTCCCCTAAGATCCAACAACGATCTACTCCTTGCCTCTTCTACCATCACCTCCTCCCATGCTAGACGACAGGACTTCTCTCATGCGGCACCAACCTTCTGGAACACACTTCTTATTGTTTAAAAAGATAGATAATCCCTTTATTACCCACGAGTTGATAAGCCTGGCCAGAGGGCAGTCTATGTGTTAAAAATATAACCCCCCAAGCTACAAAAAATAAAAAAGTAAAAATAGAGAAAAAAATAAACAAAGCTATCCAAAATAATAAAATTATCCTAAACTAATAACCCTATAAAAATAACAAATCCCCCCATAATAAAAACACCACCTAATCTAATACTAAACTACCAATAGCCCTTACATTAAAAATAAACATAGTCTTCCCTAACAGTAAAACCCCCCACCCACCAAACCCCCCGAAATAAAAAAAACTAACACTAGTAAACCTAAACTACCCATTGCCCCTAAAGGGGCATTTGTATGGGCATTGCCCTTAAAAGGGCATTCAGCTCTTTTTCATGCAGCTTTGCTGAATACAGGTGAATTATTTTGGCTGTGCACGCAGCCAACATTCTGTTGGCTGACTCGCACTGCCAACATTCCTTTGAGGATGCATGCGCAACTACCGAGGGCGACGGGCGCGCTACAAACGCGATTATAGTATAGATTCCCCAGTTTTGCATAACCAACACGGTTATATTAATATAAGGCTAGATTACGAGTTGGGCGTTAGGATGAAAAAGCAGCGTTAACAGGTCCTAACGCTGCTTTTTCACTACCGCTGCTATTAAAAGTCTTGCAGGTTTAGGGGCACTGCACACTTCTTTGGCCTTATCGCAAAACAACTTACGTAAACTTCGTAAACCCTTTTTTCTATGAGACTTCCATAGCGCTGGTATTACGAGTCTGTCCTGGGAGGCCAAAAAGTGAGTGGTACACCCTCTACCTCCAAGATCCCTAACGCATTCTAAAGTCAGTAGTTATGAGTTTTACACTACAACGCCGTAGCATAAAACTCATAACTAAAATGGTAAAAAGTACACTAACACTCATAAACCACCTATTAACCCCTAAACCGAGGCCCTCCCGCATCGCAAACACTATAATAAAACTTTCAACCCCTAATCTGCTTCTACAGACATCGCCACCACTATAATAAACATATTAACCCCTAAACCGCCGCACTCCCACCTCACAAACACTAGTTAAATATTATTAACCCCTAATCTGCCACCCCTAACATCGCCGCCACCTACATTATACTTATTAACCCCTAATCTGTCGTCCCCAACGTCACCGCCACTATATTAAATGTATTAACCCCTAAATCTAAGTCTAACCCTAACACCCCCTAACTTAAATATAATTTAAATAAATCTAAATAAAATTACTATCATTAACTAAATTATTCCTATTTAAAACTAAATACTTACCTATAAAATAAACCCTAAGCTAGCTACAATATAACTAATAGTATAACTAATTTTTATTTTACAGGCTAGTTTGTATTTATTTTAACTAGGTAGAATAGTTATTAAATAGTTATTAACTATTTAATAACTACCTAGCTAACATTAATACAAATTGACCTGTAAAATTAAACCTAACCTAAGTTACACTAACACCTAACACTACACTAAAATTAAATAAATTAACTAAATTAAAAACAATTAAATAAATTAAATTAAATTAGCTAAATCACAAAATAAAAAACACTAAATTACAGAAAATAAAAAACAAATTACAGATCTTTGAACTAATTACACCTAATCTAATAGCCCTATCAAAATAGAAAAAGCCCCCCCAAAATAAAAAAAACCTAGCCTAATCTAAACTATCAATAGCCCTTAAAAGGGCCTTTTGTGGGGCATTGCCCCAAAGTAATCAGCTCTTTTACCTGTAAAAAAAATACAAACAACCCCCCAACAGTAAAACCCACCACCCACACAACCAACCCCCCAAATAAAATACTAACTAAAAAAACCTAAGCTCCCCATTGCCCTGAAAAGGGCATTTGGATGGGCATTGGGAACAGCCAATAAAATGCGAGCTCAATCCTATTGGCTGATTGGATCAGCCAATAGGATTGAACTTCATTCCTATTGGCTGATTGCATCAGCCAATAGGATTTTTTCTATCTTAATTCCGATTGGCTGATAGAATTCTATCAGCCAATCGGAATCTAAGGGATGCCATATTGGATGATGTCATTTAAAGGAACCTTCATTCAGTAAGAAGACTCCTGATGAAGAGGATGCTCCGCGTCAGATGTCTTGAAGATGGACCGGCTCCGCGTCAGATGGATGAAGATAGAAGATGCCGTCTGGATGAAGAATTCTGCCTGTCTGGAGGACCACTTTGCCCGGCTTGGATGAAGACTTCTCCCGGCTTCGTTGAGGACTTCGGCCTGGTTGGATGAAGACTTCTGCCGCTTCCTTGAGGATGGATGTCCAGTCTTCAGAACAGTAAGTCGATCTTCAGGGGGTTAGTCTTAGGTTTTTTTAAGGGTATATTGGGTGGGTTTATTTTTTTGGTTAGGGTAGGGCTTTGGGCTGCAATAGAGCTAAATGCCCTTTTAAGGGCAATGCCCATCCAAATGCCCTTTTTAGGGCAATGGGGAGCATAGGTTTTTTTTAGTTAGTATTTTATTTGGGGAGTTGGTTGTGTGGGTGGTGGGTTTAACTGTTGGGCGGGTTGTTTGTATTCTTTTTTTACAGGTAAAAGAGCTGATTACTTTGGGGCAATGCCCAGCAAAAGGCTCTTTTAAGGGCTATTGATAGTTTAGTTTAGGCTAGGGTTTTTTTTTTTTGTTTTTTTGGGGCGGCTTTTTTATTTTGATAGGGCTATTAGATTAGGTGTAATTAGTTTAAAGATCTGTAGTTTGTTTTTTATTTTCTGTAATTTAGTGGGTTTTTTTGTGATTTAGCTAATTTAATTTATTTAATTGTTTTTAATTTATGTAATGTATTTAATTATAGTGTAGTGTTAGGTGTTAGTGTAACTTAGGTTAGGTTTTATTTTACAGGTAAATTTGTATTTATTTTAGCTAGGTAGTTATTAAATAGTTAATAACTATTTAATAACTATTCTACCTAGTTAAAATAAATGTAACTATTAGTTATATTGTTATATTGTATATTGTAGCTAGCTTAGGGTTTATTTTATAGGTAAGTATTTAGTTTTAAATAGGAATAATGTAGTTAATTATAGTAATTTTATTTAGATTTATTTAAATTATATTTCAAGTTAGGGGGTGTTAGGTTTAGGGTTAGACTTAGATTTAGGGGTTAATACATTTACTATAGTGGCGGTGACGTTGGGGGCGGCAGATTAGGGGTTAATAAGTGTAGGTATGTTGCGGCAACATTGGGGGCGGCAGATAAGGGGTTAATAAATATAATGTAGGTGTTGGCGATGTTGGGGGCAGCAGATTAGGGGTTAATAAGTATAATGTAAGTGGCAGTGGTGTCCGGAGCGGCAGATTAGGGGTTAATAAATATAATGTAGGTGTCGCAATGTCGGGGGCGGAAGATTAGGGGTTAATAAGTGTAAGATTAGGGGTGTTTAGACTTGGGGTTCATGTTAGGGTGTTAGGTGTAAACATAAATTTTATTTCCCCATAGGAATCAATAACACCTGCCAAAAAGCAGTTTTACACTGCTTTTTGGCAGGTGTTATTGATGTCTATAGGGAAATCGTGCACAAGCACGTACGACCAGCTCACCGCTGACTTAAGCAGCGCTGGTATTGGAGTGCGGTAAGGAGCACAATTTTGCTCTACGCTCACTTCTTGCCTTTTAATTCCGGGTTTGTAAAAACCCGTAATACCAGCGCAGGTAAGTGAGCGGTGAGAAAAAACTGCTCGTTAGCACCGCATAGCTTCTAACGCAAAACTCGTAATCTGGCCGATAGTTTTTACCTCTGTGATTACCTTGTATCTAAGCCTCAGCAGACTACCCCTTATTTCAGTTGTTTTAACAGACTACATTTTAGCAATCAGTGCCCTCTCATAAGTAACTCCACGGGCGTGAGCACAATGTTATCTATATGACACACATGAACTAACGCCCTCTAGCTGTGAAAAACTCTCAAATGCATTGAGATAAGAGGCGGTCTTCAAGGACTTCAAATTAGTATATGAGCCTACCTTGGTTTAGATTTCAACTAAGAATACCATTTTGATGATAAAAGTGAATTGGAAAGCTGTTTAAAATACCATCAGATATATGTAGAAATATTTATTTATGAATAAATAGAACATATCCTTGAATGTTAAGAACATTGGAATGTGAAATATTCATATTTTCATGTCTGGTTAGTATACACGTGAATATACAAAAAGAGAGAAGCGCTCAACCTTGGAATGAACAAAAGCATAATAGCTTGTTCTATGACTAGTATCCACCCTAGGAGCAGCCTCTTTTTGCACAACATGTGCCTTTCACAGAGAAGAACTTTCCTGTAGTATATCAGTCTGACCCTGACTAAACAGTGCAGTACAGTACCGAAATACCAGGCAATCCCTCTGTGAACAAGAGAAACAGCAAAACCCCAGACGTACGCAAATGAAAATATGCGATCGGGTTTGCGCGTGAGTTGCGTGTTATTTCCCCCACTTATTTTGCTCCTTTGACTTCTATGGGGGAATACGTGACCGCATTATTCTAACTTTGGCTTTTTGCACTCGAAAACAGTTTACTTTAAACTCATAATACAATCACAACCCGAGGAGCGCAAAAAGTCGAACTTCTAGTGCAGTTACCACTCAAGCAGGTGGTTAATTAGCGCTCCACTTGTAATCTGACCCATAATGTTTATAAATTCAACAACTTGTAGTAGCAACAATAATCCTCATAGACATTAAAATATTTTATAGTGTGTAGTCAACCTAAAGTCAGTAGGAAGCCCAGTCAGTATTAAGAGACTTGCTTAAGATTGAAATTATTGTGCTATTGTCTTTAATCAAACAAGTCTTCTGCTAGGAATTATTAACACTCTATTGTTATACTTACTGGCTCATCAGCAATAACCTACTTGCAAAAATGCAGTTATTTTGTGTGAAGTATGCTGCAGGTGTACACGTTTTATGGTGTGTGTGTGTGTACATATATATATATATCCAGTATCTCACAAAAGTGAGTACACCCCTCACATTTTTTAAAATATTTTATTACATCTTTTCATGTGACAAAACTGAAGAAATTACACTTTGCTACAATGTAAAGTAGTGAGTGTACAGCCTGTATAACAGTGTAAATTTGCTCTCCCCTCAAACTAACTCAACACACAGCCATTAATGTCTAAACCGTTGGCAACAAAAATGATTACACCCCTAACTGGAAATGTCCAAATTGGGCCAAATTAGCCATTTTCCCTCCCCGGTGTCATGTGACTCATTAGTGTTACAAGGTCTCAGGTGTGAATGGGGAGCAGGTGTGTTAAATTTGGTGTTATCGCTCTCACACTCTCTCATACTGGTCACTGGAAGTTCAACATGGCACCTCATGGCAAAGAACTCTCTGAGGATCTGAAAAAAAAGAATTGTTGCTCTACATTAAGATGGCCTAGGCTTTAAGAAGAATGCCAAGACCCTGAAACTGAGCTGCAGCACAGTGGGCAAGACCATACAGCAGTTTCACAGGACAGGTTCCACTCAGAACAGGCCTCGCCATGGTCGACCAAAGAAGTTGAGTGCATGTGCTCAGCGTCATATCCAGAGGTTGTCTTTGGGAAATGGACGTATGAGTGCTGCCAGAATTGCTGCAGAGGTTGAAGGGGTGGGTGTCAGCCTGTCAGTGCTCAGACCATACGCCGCACACTACATCAAATTGGTCTGCATGGCTGTCATCCCAGAAGGAATCCTCTTAAAAAAGATGATGCACAAGAAAGCCTGCAAACAGTTTGCTGAAGACAAACAGACTAAGGACATGGATTACTGGAACCATGTCCTGTGGTCCGATGAGACCAAGATAAACTTATTTGGTTCAGATCGTGTCAAGGGTGTGTGGCGTCAACCAGGTGAGGAGTACAAAGACAAGTGTGTCTTGCCTACAGTCAAGCATGGTGGTGGGAGTGTCATGGTCTGGGCCTGCATGAGTGCTGCCAGCACTGGGGAGCTCCAGTTCATTGAGAGCACCATGTATGCCAACATGTACTGCCGGAGTGCAGTATTCCATCCCCTAGAATGTAAGCCTATGAGCCCAGCTGTTTGTAGATTGCCTTCATAAGAGCCGACTACAAAAGTGCAACTCTCGGCAGGGCGCTCTACCCATTTGATGCCTATAAATGTTATCCTGTATACCAACTATCTTTATTGGCGCTCTACAAATACCTGTTAATAATAATAATAATAATAATAATAACGACCCCAAACAAACCGCCAAGACTACCACTGCCTTGCTAAAGAAGCTGAGGATAAAGGTGAATGACTGGCCAAGCATGTCTCCAGACCTAAACCCTATTGAGCATCTGTGGGACATCCTCAAACGGAAGGTGGGGGAGCGCAAGGTCTCTAACATCCATCAGCTCCGTGATGTCGTCATGGAGGAGTGGAAGAGGACTCCAGTGGCAACCTGTGAAGCTCTGGTGAACTCCATGCCCAAGACGGTTAATGAAGTGCTGTAAAATAATGGTGGCCATACAAAATATTGAAACTTTGGGCACAATTTGGACTTTTCCACTTAGGGGAGTACTCACTTTTGTTGCCACGGTTTAGACATTAATGGCTGTGTGTTGAGTTATTTTGAGGGGACAGCAAATTTACACTGTTATACAGGCTGTACACTCACTATTAAACACTAAAGAAATGACACTTTGCTACAATGTAGTCACATGAAAAGATATAATAAAATATTTACAAAAATGTGAGGGTGTACTCACTTTTGTTGTCAAATTAATTTGTCAAAATGGCCAAAATAAAGTTACAGAGCGTCAAACACAACATCTTTTACTCCAAAATGCAGAAGATTTGTTTTATTATACTGCTTGGAAGATTATTTCCTGCCTATAGATCATTGCTTACTCTGCAGTGTCATTACTTCAAATAAGCTTCCAGCATATTGACTAGGGTTGCCACCTCAGCCATGTTTTCCTGGACACTTATGAGTTACACATGCTGCAGGGTGTGCAGGGAGGAACATGTATTGTGTTTCTGGACAACACTATTTAATGTCCTACTTATATTTCTCCCTGCACACCCTGCAGCATGTGTAACTTATAAGTGACCAGGAAAACATGGCTGAGGCGGCAACACTGGTATTGACCCACTGTTTCAATAGAACTACTCATCATTCCCTATATCTCAACCGTTTCATACAATATGTTGCGTTGCACTCTATTGCCCTCTTTATGCCACTCTAGTTCCCTTGTGGTACTCACCATTTGTGCTGTGGAGTGAACCCCTGGCAGCTGTCTCAGGGCTGAGGGTCTGAATTCCCCCACACCAGCAGTGCAATCATTATTACACACACAGGCATGCTTACTCAACAAGGCAGGAACTTACTGCTCCCTGCAGTAAAACAGAAAAGGTGTATCAAACTAAGGATGGGTGACAGACAGGAGAGATAAAAAAGAAAAGTACAAGACAGAGAAAAAACAAACTTGGAGATACTCAATCAACAAAGTATGGATAGATCTCATTTTCTTAGCGAATGGAATTTGAAGAACTGCATAAGGAAAAATGCTTCCATGTCAGCAATTGAAAAGTACAAGAATACAGTTTAGGCAAATTAATACTTTAAATCAGTGCTTCTCAAACTTTTTTTGTAGCAAAGACCCTTACAGGCATACATTTTAAAACATTTATTTTAATGAAAACAAAATAATTAATAATATATATATATATTAATAGAAACTCATGCTTTAAATGTTAGCGAAGAAGTCTATTACGTGAGGTATTTATGGTAGAGATGGCAGCACGCCCTAGGGTTTTGCTCGAGCACTAAAATTTTACGTTGAGCTTGTAATAGATTAAAAATGAAAGCTCTATGGCTTGTGCTATAGCAATGTTAGCGCACCATATCTCTAGCATTTTTGTGCTCCACTTGTAATCTAGGCCTAAATGTTTACTTTAGCTGCATCAGGGCAAAAAATAATAGCGCAAGCCACTAAGTACCCTTACTAATGCTCCAGGTATCCCCAGAGCCTCATGTACTACAGGTTGAGAAACAAGGTCTTAAATAAATAATTTAAATACAATAATTTTCAAGGATGCAAAATACCATGCCTGAGACCCAAGGGATTGTGAAGTTTTTTTTTTCATTTTTAAAATCTACGTCAGTAAGGCATTAAATGGATATTAAATACACCAAGATTGTAATGTAAAATATTTCATTATGTGTAGTAAACATTTTTTTTAATATTCTTTGATTTATTTTACACATTTTTCTTGTAATTTACATCTGAAAATTAAGTTTTCTAATTCTGAGAGCTGCATTCCAAACATTTTCAAACTTTCCCAGTATATTAGTTTATTGAAATACTGCAGAAAAATCTTGTATTTGCAAGATGTTTACTATCCATTGAATATCACTGTCCCTTTAATTATTTCCCTTTGGCTATAATTGAATCCCAAATAACAAAAATAATGAACCATGCCACAAAATATGTTTTATGAATTGATATTGTTGCCATAGGATTTGCATAAGCAGGAAAATTGATACACATAAATAAATAGTAACAATAAAGCAAACTCTTCAAATAAAAGTCTCAGCTAGAGATGGTTCTGTTAAAGGGACATTAAACACTAAATAAATGCTAGATAGAATGAAGCATTCAAATAAAAGATTAGTCTGAGAATAAAATGTAGATGTATGTTTTAAAGTTTCATTAGTTGTTTAAATATTGACAACATAAGTGTAAAGTTGTAGTGTATATAAAACAATGGGAGCTGCCATGTTGTAACTTAGTTTACCTTCTCTGGCCAATCAGAGACAGTTATAAATAAGTCACTAGAGTTTGCAGCCAATGGCTGGGTGGAATATAACAGTGTTCTGCACTGCAGTTCCATTTTTAACAGGAACTGAAATGCTCATAATTTCAGAATGGAATTACAGAAAAATGAGACAAAAATAGTGAAAGTATATTGTAGAGGTTTTTTTAAACATAGGATAATTAGGATTTATCATTATTACCATCTCAAAGTGTTTAATTTCACTTTAAGAACATTTGGCTATTTTGTTATGTTGCCATGTTACTGTTTTGATAGCATATTTTTATGTTACAACTTTTTTTAATAGATAGAGATATGTTCTCATCCATCAGTGCACGTGGAACAATATGGTTAGCACCTGGTTTACTTTTCCCTTGCCACCTTTAAGTTATTACAATGACCACAATTGTTTATCTAGACGTTATTAAACATTATTAAATCAATATGCTATGCTTGCTAAGGTAAAGATTTGTCTTCAGAGTAACAAACCTCTTTGATATGGAATTACAAAAAAGCTCATTTAAAAAACATGAGAAAGATTGCATGTAATTTTAGTGTGTTTTTAAGTAAATTTATAGTAGAGTGGTAAAATAAATGTATATTAAAAATTATAACTTTCAACTTGTGCATTTCTTGTGTAAAAACAGTAGCAGATTATTTCTTTATTATATTTTGGCATCTCTGTTCCTTAAATGCATTGCTACTTGGATAGTATATAGAAGGGGAGCAAACATGGGACAATGAGTAGCTAAAGGGACATGGGAGTCAACATTAAACTTTTATTAATCAGATACAGCATACATTGTAAAAAAAATTACTTCTATTATCAAATCGACCTCTTTACATTAGCTTTCCATAAGAGCATACTGAAGTAGGCTAAGGAACATGAATGTGACGTGAGCACTAAATGTAAAACATTCATTAAAGGGACACTGAACCCAAATTGTTTCTTTTGTGATTCAGATAGAACATTCAATCTTAAAGAGACACTGAACCCATTTTTTTTTCTTTTGTGATTCAGATAGAGCATGCAATTTTAAGTAACTTTCTAATTTACTCCTATTATCATTTTTTCTTCATTCTTTTGCTATCTTTAATTGAAAAAGAAGGCATCTAAGCTTTTTTCTTAGTTCAAGACTCTGGACAGCACTTTTTTATTGGTGGATGAATTTATCCACCAATCAGCAAGGACAACCCAGGTTGTTCACCAAAATGGGCTGGCATCTAAACTTACATTCTTGCATTTCAAATAAAGATACCAAGAGAATAAAGAAAATTTGATAATAGGAGTAAATTAGAAAGTTGCTTAAAATGTCATGCTCTATCTAAATCATGAAAGAAAAAATGTGGGTTCAGTGTCCCTTTAAGAATAGTGTTGCAAATATTGCTTTTATATAGTGTTCAAGACACGTGTACATTACTGAACCTGCCTAGGTATGTCCTCATGGAAAGGAGGTAAGGTTCCACAAAGGATACCAAGAGAAAGAAGTACATTTCACAATACTAGTACCTTGGGGACATTTTATAACTGTACACTCTGTTGGAATCATGAACCTTTAATACAGGCTTTGGACAATGACAATGGACAGACAGTTTAGAGATAAATATTGTCCATTTGTCCCCCTCACATGGCACTACCATTCATTACATAAATAGATAGTTTTTATATATATATATACTGTATATATTTAAGCCATTAAGCTATGCAGATAAAGAGCTAGTCATCACTACGTCAACATACAACAGGTGAAAGGAACATAATCATGTTTTTGATTTATCAAAAGGTTTATTGGACAACTGGAATAATAAAAGCACAATAGAAAACACTTGCCATTTCCTATTAGATAAACAATTTTTCTATGAGCACACAGCTTTCACCTCCACCAATCACACATATGTAATCAGTATAATAATTGTAATACTTACATCTTTAGGCTCTGTGCTGTGTAGGCTGATAGAATGAGACAGGCTTCAAGGGTGTGTTTTAACAGTAGGGTTGGCTTTGTGTACTGGCATAAGTGTTTCTGGGTAGCTTTTTTATATTTATTTGTTTGCGTGGGTTATGTGTGTAAATTGTTATATATGTACATATGTATATTTAATTGTATTGTTAAGTATCTATATTTTTGGAAATTAGTGTGTATACAGTTTATGTATGATTATGTCTTTGTAATTATAGCTGTGTGTTCATAAATATACACAGGATTGCCAGAGGAGAGGATGAGGTCTACCAAACCAACTGAGAGAATAAAAAAATAAGAGATGAGCTGGGGTGGGGGGCATAAAAAGGAGATATGAGGCTGAACGAACAGAATGGATGAATATTTGTGTGTGTTTGTATGTACGTGTATGGTAGGGTCAAAATGAAGAGAATGTTAGTGAAAAGCAGTGGAGAGGGTGGTGGCAATCTAAAGAGTAAGTGTAATGAAAAATAAGGGAGGGGGAGTGATTAAGGGTCTCTGGATGCTGTCACTGTGTGTGGGAGAGAGCAGAACCTGGGGAGGTAGGCAATCTTAGGGTCAGCTGATGATTGATAAGCTTCTCTCTTTGCTTAAAGCTGTTTATTACAGCTTTTGGATGCCTCTCAGTTCTCAGCCGTAAATCGCTGGATGTCTCTCTAAGGTGATGGTTGTCTGGATGTCTCGCTAAGATTCTGGAAATCTTTGGCTGTCTGTCAGCTTAGGTCTCTCGAATGACAGCTTTTTGTGAATGTCATCCTTCAATGACAACTGTCAGTCTCACATAACAGCTGTCTTTGGCTGCCTCCCCCAGCTGATGGATACGGGTAGCTACTCCTTTCAGCCAACCGAGGTCTCTAGCTGAATCAAGCACAGCTGTTTCTGCCTTTGTTATTCCTGGGCTGATGGCAGCTGAGAGCGATGTGCGCATGCCCAGAGCATCCTCTGCATGTCACGTGATCATCTCTGTAAAGCGAAGACTGGTACCCAACATGTATTGACTGAATGTACCTATACCACAACGTAAACAACAAATTAATAGGCATCTTCGGTCTGCTAAGCACCCACCATATGGATACCCGTTATGTACATTCTGTTTAAAAATCGACATTTTTTTGTGAAACAATATAGAAATAATATAGGTTAACGTACTGGTAAATTAATGGGTATTTATAATATTTAATAACGGTATAATGCACAAACTATTGACTCATGATCACAAACTATTGACTTATGATCTATACTGTTGCTTTGTTAGGCTTATTATTGCATTTGTTTAATTGGTTTTCTTTCTAGAATCGTAAAATGCGTTAAAGAAACTAATCTGTGTTAACAAAATGTGCCAGGTTAGTTTAACATTTGATTTTTTTTTATATAGCTTTAATGCATACTGGTATTACATACCCTAATTTATTTGAGACATAATTTATATTTTGGCATTAATAAGTACTTAAAGGACCAGCCAACACTGTAGATTTGCATAATCAACAAATGCATGATAACAAGACAATGCAATAGCACTTAGTCTGAACTTCAAATGAGTAGTAGCTTTTTGTTAAATAAATTGCAAAGTTATGTCTATTTCCACTCCCCCTGTATCATGTGACAGCCATCAGCCAATCACAAATGCATATACGTATATGCTGTGAATTCTTGCACATGCTTAGTAGGAGTTGGTGACTCAAAAAGTTTAAATATAAAAAGACTGTGCACATTTTTTTAATGGAAGTAAATTGGAAAGTTGTTTAAAATTGCATGCTGTATCTGAATAATGAAGTTTAATTTTGACTTGAGTGTCCCTTTAAAAATATTTTATGTAGCATGTGATTTCGTAAGTATGATGTGCTCACTGGAAGTATATTTTAAGGGACAGTCTACAACTGTCTACTCCAGACTTTTTATTGTTTTAATAGATAGATAATCCATTTATTACCCATTCCCCAGTTTTGCATAACCAACACTGTTATATTAATATACTTTTTACCTCTGTGATTACCTTGTATATAAGCCTCTGCAGACTGCCCCCTTATTTCAGTTCTTTTGACAGACTTGCATTTTAGCCAACCATTGCTGACTCCTAGGTAACTCCACGGGAGTGAGCACAATATTATCTAATATGGCACGCATGAACTAGAGCTGTCTAGCTGTGAAAAACTGTCAAAGTGCACTGAGATAACAGGTGGCCTTCAAGGACTTAGTAATTAGCATATGAAGCTACCTAGGTTTAACTTTCAACAAAGAATACCAAGAGAACAAAGCAAATTTGATAATAAAAGTAAATTGGAAAGTAAAATTTAATTTTGACTAGACAGTCCCTTTAAGTGTTATCCAATCATTATTGTTAAAGTTTCAATAACTAGGGAGGAACCCCTAAGAACAAACAGAATGTGTTGATGATTGATGGACGATGACCTGTGCCTACTGGCTATACACCAAGGATGTCAGGAACAGTAAGATTTGGGGGCTTTCTCTTTTTTTTTTTTTGCACTTTAGAGGGGTGGGAGGGAGTTGTGGAGGGTCACAATCTCACAAAGTCAGTGTGTTTAGAGTTTTTCTGGCTTTACAATGGAACAATCAATATTGGCATACAGAGAATTGGGTAAACAGCTAGTAGTAGTTAGGGTTATTTAGATTAACTGTGGGGGAGGTCTTGGTTAGTGCTAAATGTGGTTGGGGGAACACATTTAGCTTTATTTGCATCAGTGAGGTCACAGTTAACATTTGAGTGGTGGATTGTGGGAGTGGAGGTCACAGTGAAATTGCAGTGTAGGAGAATGTAACAGAGGTGATTAGGGTTAAAAAGCTTTAAAGGGACAATAAACACTTAAAAGATTTTTTAATATACCATTGTAGAATAACTTTGCTCTCTAAAATATTCTGGGTCATCTCCGTTCCTTGCTTATCAAGTGCTTTAATGCAAGATCAATTACAATATAAATATAGAAATTGCCTGCCAGGGATTCATGCCTTAAAAAGTTTAAGTATATTCTTTTTCTACTCTTAGGAATAAAGTGTTACATAATTATTTCTAAACACTCCGTTATACAAAAGTTAATCCACTTTTTTTAAAACTTTCAATTAAAAGAGATCCCTGTTTATATAAGTTGAAAATTAAAAATATTATAAATACTGGGATTTAATTGCTTAGCACATTGCTTTAACTCATCCTCTAAACCTTTCCAGATATCTTTCAGAAATCTAATTTACTGTGTCACATGGACCTCCGCCACATTAACATACTACTTAAAGATTTTTCAGCTTCACAGAAGCCCAAATAGAGGTGTGCATAGGAGGTTGCCCTTGTAGCACCCACTGCAGTCCTCAAATAATTTCCCAGGATGCACAAGTTTTAGTAATGTAGAAAAACAAAAAATTAAAAATGATGAGTAGTCTAGCTTACTATTTCAATTTTGCAACTCTTACTCCTAACTTATGCGGGATAGAAAGGTATCATTTTTCAATATCTCTAGAACAGTGGTCTCAAAGTACCGGCCCTGGGGCCATATGCGACCCTCAAGATAGCTTAATCCTGCCCTCCCTTGTTTATTAGGTAAACTATTAATTTGGACACATCAATTTTTTTAGGGTTCTAAGAGTGTAACAAGTTGATGTTCTACATAGTCACTAGCAAGATAGATATAAAGACAAGTAGGCGTTGTCCAGTGTAGACTCCCATTATGCACTGCTTGGATAAATGTCACTTTTCAGTTCCAGAATGATCAATTCCCTTGGCACTCACTGTGTACATCTATTGTGGACTATAACCCATACCATGCACTTCTACTTGGGTAAATGTCACTTCCAGTTTCTAGTATATAAAGTTCCAGAGCACTCACTCTATTCAAGTGGGCCCCATGTAGAAGAACACTTGGCCAGTGGCCCCTAGATACAATGAGCTTGATACCCCTGCTCTAGAACCTAGAAAAAAAGTAAAGTATTCGCCACGTCCTTAAAGGGATTGGAAACCCAATTTTTTTATAAGTCAGCTAGAGCATAACATGTTAAGCAGCTTTCCATTTTATTTATATTATCACATTTGTTTTGTTCTCTCGGTATGCTTTGTTGAAGGAGCAGCAATGTACTACTTGGAGCTAGCTGAACACATCAGGTAAGCTAATGACCAGAGGCGCATATGTGTAACCGAAAAGTCCAGACAGCAGCACCCAAGTAGTTGCAAAATGACTTTTATTACATCTAAGCAAAAGACATCAAATGCACGTCGTTTCGGTCAAACAGACCTTAATCATGTTAGTCTGTTTGACCGAAACGTCATGGATTTGATTTCTTTTGCTTTGATGTAATAAAAGTCATTTTTAAACTACTTTGGTGCTGCTGTCAATCAACAGCTAGCACCTAGTAATGCATTGCTGCTCCTGAGCCTACCACTTAGGTAATCTTTTCGTCAATGGATACCAAAAGAACAAAGTAAGTTAAATAACAGAAATAAATTGGAAAGATGTTTAAAATTGCATGCTCTAGGGGGAACTTCCGGGCGGCGGCCATGTTAGGTCGCATAACTGTGTGCTGCTCAAGCTTTTCTCTGCTAAATTTCAAAATTTGCCGTTTTACATGTCAATCCATGTAACTATCTGCAAAAATTATATTGTACTTTAGGAGCCGTAACTTTCTATACCAACAATTCTGGGAACCGCTATTGGCGCCAGTGCCCGGAGCCGTTATAAGATCTAGGCCTACCTATTATACCCCCCGGCGGGACGCCCATGGCCCTGTCGTTAAGCTGCACTAACTGTGCTTTACTGCAACTACAGTATTCTGCAAGTTTGATCAACAGTCAGGTACTACTTATTATCTGTGTGGGACTCAGCTTTCAACATGACATACTTGCAAGCAGCAATCTTTGAACTTTTAGAGGAGCATTTCCTCAAGTTACACTGCTTGGTGGATCGTTGTTTCAGCCCTAGCGAAGTGACTACTACCCATGATTTTGCATCACCAACAGAGATCATAAGTAAAGATTCGCATCCCCAGCGGGAAGATCACTTTGCGACCACTTTCTATCTACCACACCGGGAGCTGGAACCCCAGGATACAGAGACGCCCGGAGCGCACATTAAAAGTGATGACCACAGTGAGCTGAGTCCGGGGAGCGCCGAAACCTTGGTTTGTGCTATAGCTCCTAAACCCTTCAGCTTACCGGAGAAGGAGATCAGTTTACCGGAGAAGGAGATCTACAGTTTAATCCCACCCTACCCGATACAGTATGGAGAGCTTATAGCAGACCGTGGAACGGTCTCAGAGGGGTACCAAATCACTGAGCAGAGACATCATTTTGCTCGGTTCCTGGTGCAAACCACAGATGGGGTTAGTCTAACATGGCGTTCCGGCATAGGATAAATGTTGAAAATCCATATGGGCAGCACAAGGTGAGAAGGTGCAGTAGCATTTTGATATTACCCCAGCCGTTTCCAGATGAACATTGGGACTGTTTTCTTGGTGCCTTATCCACATGGGGGATTATATTACCTAATAGATACATTCTATATACTTGCCCGAACCTAGTATACAGGACTCCCAATGGCGGCACTGAAGCTTGAGATACGGGGTTAATTATTTGGACACTATAACATATTTCGCAGCATGAAATGTGGACAGTGCGCTCTGCTGCCTTGCTTACATTAAAGGCTGGTATTACCTATTTGATAACTTTAATTCTTCTTATGAGACAGTTTTAAAAGGTTGTTTATATGTTTGGAATTTGCACACCTTAATATTTAGGACTGTGTTTAATATATTTCTAGCCGGACAACTTTGGGAACTGTTACTTTTTTTTTTTTTTTTTATTGCTCTCTCTGCTATGGGAACGTTCACTTGCAGTTAAGTCTACATCCATAGGAACTTTTATGGCGGCATCAGAACCTGAGGCCTGAGAGACGATGCAAATCTCGACCTTGCTGCACTCTATTCTAACTTGAGATCTGCGTGTATAAAGCTCCCCCCTTATTGTTTGCAATTAAGGTTAGACATCATAAGCTTACAATGTTTTCACTTATTCCTACTTGTGAACGTTATAAAAGTTATCTGCACTAAGCAAGATACCCTGCTTCAGTAAAATAGGGGCCAGTCAAAGCTTTCCCTATAATTACTTTGCTGAATATCCTTTTCATAAACTTGGATCCTAGGGGCTTACATTTCTGTTATGTCTGTAACTCTTACCCCTATGTACTATATTACTAATGCGGAGCTGTCAGCGGCCGAGATGGCAGAAGCATGTTTACCTTTCTTACTACTTTAATATCGGGGGGATTAATATAATATGATACACCCACTTAGCAGACAATACACTCTACTTGCCATATTGACACTGGTTCTACCTTTGCAGAGCCTTTTCTCTATTTCATTGTTCCCCTACAAAATTAAGCATATTACTGGTCCCCATTTAATAAAGACACAATAGGCTCCTTAGCTTACCCTTTAAAATAAACTGACTTGGCCCCTTATAAACTTATAAATTTATAAATTTGGGAACGATTTTGTATTAGCTCCTGAAGCAAGTAACTAACCTACTTCCACCAAAACAGAGCTAGCCTCACTTATTGTTATGTACCTACTTCTCCATAGCATGGATCTTTAGAGATAGAGGCGTAGTTTAGCTTTGGCAGCTGAGGGGAACGAAAGCCCATAGGGTCAAAATAGAGGTGTGTACCACACGTCACTCCAGCATACAAACAAACACACACGTAATCTAAGAACCGCAATCACATCCCAGGTCTTGAGGTCACTTACACAACAGTCAGTGGGCAATTTCTGATCCTGGCGGTCCCAGGTAACATTTCTTTCTTTCCTTTTACCAAGATGAGGTAGATAAAAGAGAACTTAAAAATTGACAAATGACACTACAAAAATACAAACTTTGGTTATATAAGCATAATGTCTTATTATGAACACCACACTTTCTGGCTAAATAGATGTGACGAGGAGCACTTTTATGCAGTTTTGGATGATAGCATTTGAAAGTTCACAACAAAATAAAAGACTTCAAGTTAGCTAATCCAAAATCGCCACACCTATTAACAGTGTGTCAGTAGGGAAACAGGTGTCTGAATAAATTTAACTAAATCAAGTTGAAGTTTGACATTGGTTAATTACTTGAAGGGTGTGTACTCCACACCCAATGGAAACACAGAGAAGGGTTTTTAAATTGTGAATTTACAATCACTTTTTAAGCAGGCTAGGATTAAGGCAGACGCCGAAACCGGTCAGCCGTTTTTGTTCTCTGTTTATTGTTTTCTGTTTTCACACTCTTACCCTGGGGTTAATTAACCCTCATGTTTAAATTAACTGTAAATAAATTTTGCTTTTTCACTTGCTTTTTGGTGCTCCTAACTGTTTTTGTTTGAGATCTTTAGATCCGCCATAGATATTATGATCTTAATATACTATGTTCCCTTGTTATTGTTCTTGTAGGAGCTGTCCACTCACTATAAAAATATCTGTAAGTAGTTGAGAGCGTTGGAGTGGTCAACATCCATTTGTTTGTGTTCCTATGGGTAGTTTAGGCTTACTGGGTCCCCAGATTAGAGCTTGCTACTAAAATATACAGTACCTGGCTGTGGTTGTTATTTCAAAAGTTAGTATTTACTTAGCAAGGATTTGTGTTTTCAAAAACCTTGTAATCAATCTCTAAAACGTAAAACATACCAACAATCTTTTAGTGTTATCCTACCTTGTTAAAATGTTCATCAGAAATATCGTATCACAAAAAAATAAAAAATAAGAGGTCCTTCACTTGGGGTCCATGAGTGGCCCCTTCACATCAAGAGTTACTTACCTTACACTATGTTAACTATTATTGTGTGGTCCAAGAGCGGCCACTATAATCATTAGGTGGGTTTACAGTTTGTTATGTACCCATCGCCTGTACTGACAGTGTAATGTGCCATTTAATCATACTGTCCATTTTTTTTTCACTTGTTTATGTAGCCTACCTGTAACAATTTGCTTTCTTTTGTATGTATATTTTGGCAACTATTAATTGTATGTTTTGAAAAGAACCTCAATAAAAAAAAAATAAAAAAAATTGCATGCTCTATCTAAATCATAAAAGAAAAATGTGTAATTTCATATCCCTTCAAATGTTATCCAAACATTTAGCTACATATAATGTATAGCAAAAAAAACTAAAAACACAAAGTTGCAGCAATACCGCAAGAAAAGGATATAAA
Organism: Bombina bombina; assembly: GCF_027579735.1. Taxonomy (NCBI): domain Eukaryota; kingdom Metazoa; phylum Chordata; class Amphibia; order Anura; family Bombinatoridae; genus Bombina; species Bombina bombina. Next base: position 483,898,884 of record NC_069504.1, on the reverse strand, counting down.
GAATACTATATAGTTACATTCTAAGAAAGAAAAGGAAAAAAAAAACGTAGATAGGAGTAAACAGCAACAGAAAAAATAGACAGCGCTCAAACAACATTGTTAGAAAAAATAAAATATACTTATTAAAACATATAGGGCCAGATTACGGGTGTTTGCGTGTGTCAAGTTTTTTGCTCTAATTACTCATATTATTAGTTGAAAGTAAATGCAAAAGCATGAGCGCAATCACGATTTATGCTAGAATGATAACTGCGTACTCAGAGCTCTGGTTAACTGTTTTGTGAAACAAAAGAAGTGTCACAAAACTCATCAAAAATGCATTACACAATACAGTTACACTCATAATAACACCATCTAATAAAAAATATTAAAAAAAATATTGCACATAAAGTTATAAGGGCTCAAAGATATATGAGATCTCAGGTGTTAGAAAAAAAAAGCAGGTAAAGGACTTTAACATTGAAATACATCTCTAAAGATGTGTAAATATATATATATGTATATATGTGTGTGTGTTTATATGTGTGTATGTTCATATGTATGTATTCATATATTTACAGACATATATCTATATATATATATATATATATATATATATATATATATATACATATAAAATACGTATATATAAGTGCATTGGAGCCCTTTGCAGTTAAAGGGACACTGAACCCACATTTTTTATTTCGTGATTCAGACAGAGCATGACATTTTAAGCGACGTTCTAATTTACTCCTATTATCAAATTTTCTTCATTCTCTTGGTATCTTTATTTGAAATGCAAGAATGTAAGTTTAGATGCCGGCCCATTTTTGGTGAACAACCTAGGTTGTCCTTGCTGATTGGTGGATAAATTCATCCACCAATAAAAAAGTGCTGTCCAGAGTTCTTAAACCCAAAAAAAGCTTAGATGCTTTCTTTTTCAAATAACGATAGGAAGAGAACGAAGAAAAATTGATAACAGGAGTAAATTAGAAAGTTGCTTAAAATTGCATGCTCTGAATCACGAAAGAAAAAAATTTGGGCTCAGTGTCCCTTTAAGTAAATGAAAAGATGTAAAATCATATTTATGCAATATTCATATTTAATAAAGTGTTATATTGTGTATTTACTGTAAATATTTCACATTCCAATGTTCTGCACGTAGCAGAATATATTTATAAATAGGTATTTTTTTTGTATCTGTTTATATCTAAACCTATATAGAATCATATAGCTATATAGGTATAAATACATATTTGTGCAAAAATAACATCAGATATATGTAGAAATATGTATTTATGAATAAACTAGCAGTAGATGCCCAGTTGTTTCAGAACATTACTTTGTGATTCAGTGTGCATATGGGTAAACTTTGCTACCATCTCTGACATGAAGATACAGTCCCCAGTTTCAATCCTTCAGAAATTCTTGTCCGATATTGAAAAAACTGAATTGGACATTGTTAGTTTGTTTTTCAAAATGGCCATATCTTACTGAGTCAAACACAGCTAAACTTGAGAACATCTCCGAAATTCAATCTCCATTTCTCCACAACAGCACTATTAATGACCAATAATGTCTACTACTGAAAACCAAATTGATACATGAAAAAATACAACTGCTCTCAAGCCTGCCCAGCTGCTCTCACCAACTAACCAGGCGATCATTATTCTGTTGATCAGTGTTTTCTCCTCTCTCTCTTTTCGTTTTAACACTGGTTGTTTTGCTGTTATTATCACATGTTATGTGCCTATGTCATAACACGTTCTTTTAAATGGACAGTAAAGTCATAATTAGACATTCATGATTTAGATAGAGCATACAATTTTAAAAAAACCTTCCAATTTACTTCTATTATTAAATTTGCTTCCTTCTCTTGTTATCCTTTGCTGAAAGGTTTATCTAGGTAAACTCAGGAGCAGCAAAGAAACTAGGTTCTAGCTGCTGATTGGTGGCTGCATATATATATATATATATATATATATATATATATAAAACAATTGTCATTGGTTCACCCAAAATGTTTAGTTACAAACCTGTAATGCAATGCTGTTCCTTCAACAAATTATACCAAGAGAATGAAGCAAATTTGATAATAGAAGTAAATTGAAAAGTTGTTTAAAATTGTATGTTCTACCTAAATCACAAAATACATTTTTTGGGTTTTATGTCCTGTCACGGATACCAGACAGCTAAGGCTACCCCCTACCCCCCTATGAACTCACCCCTGTTGTTTCTCAGTGGTTTTGGGCTCCTCAGAGCAACCACAATCTCTGGAAGCTTTTGTTTGCATGGTTTTGTGTTCCAAACTTGTTTAGAGAAGGTCTATGACCTGGAAAACCCTCTTAGGCTGGCTGGGCTCCTGGAGCTCCCGGTCGACCGCCTCACAACGGACACCCGCCTAACCCCTCTCAGGCTGTCCGGGCTCCTGGAACTCGGACACAGGACAGCAGGACACCCGCTAACTTTACCCCTGGTCACTCCAGCAACCATGTGCCCCAGAGCTCCGCTCTTTTGGGGATTAGTAGCCCCTAGGGAGGACAAGAGGTGGGGGAATTACCGGAGGGGAGCTCCTTTGGGGGGGGGGTTTGGACAGCCCTACCCCATAACTTCACCGGGCTGTATCTCCGGTCCCCAATAACGAATCACGCCACTTTTTGGACTGCGGCATCTGGGTACCGAGAGCTTTCAAGTGCCGCCACTCCCCCAGGATCACACCAAAACCTACACCACTGGGTCCTGGGATTCTGTGGGACTATGGTTGCTGTGGAGGCGCTGGTCAGTCTGGAGGGGCGGGAATGGCGGGAAAACTGTGGCATTGTCTCCCTGTTTTATCAAGATATGTGTGTGTATAAAAGATGTGTGTTTGTCCCAATAAAGTCAGTTCTTTTTTCACCTGAATGCTAGCCTGTCTAGTCATTTAGGTGGACTCCTGCTAGAATCACTTTCCTGGGCTACATAGCAGCCTGTTCCAGGCAGAGGAAGGACCCTCAAGCAGAGCTACCCAGTCGGGGTAGCTGGAGTCTGCTACAGTGTGGGACCCTGAATACTGGTGCTGTCTGGCATCAGGGGTGGCTACAGGCTGTGGTCACTTGCCAGCTACATAGCTGCAGTCGGCAGGGAGGAAGCAGGACCCATTTGGCGGAGCTAGCCAGTCGGGGTAGCCGGCGTATCCATCACATGTCCCTTTAAATGAGACAAAATTAATTAATCATGCCATTTCATTTTTAACTTTTCCTCCTTTTTCTTATGGTGTACATGTATTATCCACCGAATAAGTTTTATATTTAACTTTGTAAATTGGAAAAAAAAACAATGCATGCACATACTTACTGACTGTGATACTGTGATATGAGAAATAATGTCTTAGCATCACAAAATATGCTAATATTTGCTTATACTGGAAGATTACATCATTATTATACAAACCAAAAGAAAAAGGTAATTTAATTTCCACAATCAATATAGTTTACTTATGCTAAATGTTTTCATCACCTTCATATTAAAAAACTAGTACGTTTTCTCTTTAGTTGTTAATCAGAGTGGAGTTTATTTTTGTTAATGAATGATATTTATATTTACAACTGATATTTTGTTTTGCTGTTACGCCTGAAAAGGCTAGCTAAGCATTCCAAAAGTTTGCCTGGGTTTGTATAGTTGTCAAGACTTAATAAATGTGTGGATTTTCTCCTTGCCCAATGGACATATAATCTTGCTCGTTCAACCCTTAGGAATATTGCATACACTGATCAGCCACAACATAAAAATCACTGGCAGGTGAAGTGAATAACATTGATCATATCGTCACAATTGCACCTGTCAAGAGGTAGGATATTGTAGGCAGCATGTGAACAGTCAGTTCTTGAATTTCATGTGTTGGAAGCAGGAAAAATGGCCAAGCGAAAAGATCTTAGAGACTTTGACAAGAGTCAACTAGTGATCACTAGATGACTGGGTCAGAGTATCTCCAAAACGGCAAGTCTTGTGGGGTGTTCCCAGTATGCAATGGTTAGTACCTACTAAAAGTAGTGCAAGGAAGAACAACCAGTGAACCCGCATCAGGGTCATGGGAGCCCAAAGCTCATTGATGCATGTGGGGAGCAAAGGCTAGCCTCTCTGGTCTGATCCCACAGAAAAGCTACTGTAGCTGAAATTGCTGAAAAAGTTAATGCTGGCCATGATAGAACTTGTCAGAAGTACATCGCAGTTTGCAGCGTATGGGGCTGCATAGCCACAGACCGGTCAGTGTGGCCATGATAACCGCTTTCCACCACCGAAAGTGCCTTCAAAGGGGATGTGAGCGTCAGAACTGGACCATGGAGCAATGGAAGAAGGTTGCCTGGTCTGACAAATAATCTTTTCTTTTAGATTAGGTGGATGGCCAGGTGTGTGTGTGCATTTGTTTACCTATGGAAGAGATGGCATCAGGATGCACTATGGGAAGAAGGCAGGCCGATGGAGGTAGTGTTATGCTCTTGGGAATGTTCTGCTGGGAAACCTTGGGTGCTGACATTCATGTGGATATCACTTTGACATGTAACACCTACCTAGAGATTGTTTCAGACCATGTACACCCCTTCATAGCAATGGCAGTGACCTCTTTCAGCAGGATAATGCACCCTGCCACACTGCAAACATTTTTCAGGAATGGTTTGAGGAACATGACAAAGAGTTAAAGATGTGGCCTTGGCCTTCAAATTCCCCAGATCTCAATCTGATTGAGCCTCTATGGGATGTGCTGGAACAACAAATCTGATCCATGGAGGCCTCACCTTGCAACTTGCAGGACTTAAAGGATCTGCTGCTAATGTATTGGTGCCGGATACCACAGGACACGTTCCGAGATCTTGTAGAGCTATTTGGCAGCACAAGGGGGACCTACACAATATTAGGCAGGTAGTTTTAATGTTGTGGCTGATCAGTTTACGTACACAGTGGCTATGCAAGGTATATTTAATTTTAATTTACAATGTCCCCATATGTTATACATGGGGTCACATTAATTTGTTTATTATCTCTGGCTTTCTGTGTAACTTTTATAGAAATACTAATTCCAGCCTGTCATTCATTTAAAAGGACCTTTATTTTATAGATACATCAGAGTCCAAGGGACAATGTTTCGGAATCGGACCAGCTATTAGCCCTTAGTCATGTCTAAGACATGGCTAAGGGCCAATAGCTGGTCTGAAAATAGCACTGACTAAGGGAAGGAGTTCCCAAAATGTTGCATGTGTTTTCTGTGCTGAATAAACCTGCTTAAACTTCTCTTTTGCTGCCACATCATTTGGATTTCTTCATAGATTGTTTGTGGGGTGTGGTGGTATCCCTAAGTGGCGTGCAGTGACCTGTGTGCTGAACTGTACTACTTGCTTTTGCTGAAAATAGCACTTCTCAGGATGGATTTAGATAGCAAAAGTTTAATTTTACACATGCAAATGATGTTTTCCTTTTACACTGTACAAAGGGATTTGTATTGGGTATACTTTAACACTATTTTGCCTGCTCTTTGTGCCTTAATGTCTCTTTTTTTTTTTTGAGCAGTAAGTTTTGGTCAATGTTCATTAGCAGTAAACGGTACTTTGTAGCACAGTGCTAATTATTATTTATTGTTTCTCAGACACAAATGGTAAACCGTGAACAAGATTTAGGAAGCACACAGTAAGAAATTAGGGTCAATGTAAAATGGGACGTTAAGTGTTAAATGGAAAAAATGTACACTTTATGGTGGACAATGATTCATCCATTGTAACTTTGTAATACACACAGCCTAAGTCTATAACTTGTATTTAGATGGCTTTTACTTCCTGGTTAATGAGGACATTTTGGTAATATTAGAAACAGTATTTAAACACCTGACATACATCAGTATAATCAAATATAGACAAAAGAAAATTGTAAAATCACAATCCTAAATACACTGCTGTATTAAAGAAAGTACAAAATAGGAAGTGCAAACTTTAAATAAAAAAAAAGTTAATCTGAAGTCCAAAGTAATATAAAATACAAAGTGAAAAAAACAGCAGAACTGTCATGTCGTGCAGTGCTATATTGCACTGGGGTTGTCTCTCCTTCACATACAGAAATGCAGGGAATGCCTCTTGGGGAAGTATAGCAAATTCTGCCTTTTGAAAATTTCACTCGCAGTGCTGGAGGATCATTTTAGATAATCTCACCAGGGGCGGAACTACCATTGGTGCAATAGGTGCGGTGGCACCAGGGCCCAGTTTGTGAGGGGGCCCATAGCAGCCAATCTATAAATAGTTGTGAGTGCAGAAATATAGCGCTAATAGCTAAAGTAGACCTAGGCCACTCTAAGACAGTCCCCCCTGGATTGTCACAAGTATAACAAAATAGAAAGAATAAGAGGGCGCTAAAGCTAAGATCCCACCACACTTAGTCAAAAATAGTAAAGACAACAGAGGACAAATTAATCACTTTACTTCACAATATTTAAATACAGTTCATATAAAAATAGAAAATATAGACAAGAATGACAAGAAAAAAGGGACGTCTCCCTTAATAAAAAATGGAAATAAACTGGATTACCACCTTTGAGAAGATAAAAATATGTACTGGAGCTTATTAAAATATGTTCATATATTCAATGAGCGTTATTCATCCAGTGAGATTGGCTACACTTTAATGAGTAGCTACACTTTTTGAAACAATGTTCCTTATATGGGCTGATCAAGGAAAAGACGTGTTACTGTCCATCAAATGGTTATAACATAGAGAAATTGTATTCTTATTCCTTGTGTGACTCTCTATGATATAGTTCAAACAGTCAAAATACACACCTTAGAGTAAAGATGATTAGCGATCTTTTTAAACTCACACTGTCGGATATATGTCCAGGTAAGCGGTATCCTCCAATGTTATGTTGCTCTTTTCACTGATTTCCAGTTGTTCCCTGCAAAGGACTTTACTTTATCTCTTATCTAGGTACCTAGTTCAAGAATTTCCAACCCGCGCGTGATTCACGCTAAGTGCGGGCCTGCGGATTTCATCTCTCACCTTCGGAATCAAAAACCAAACATATAAGAAATCGGAGTGACAAGCAGTTTCCATACACGCTGACCGGGTTCAGCTCCAGCAAGTGAAAAGAGCAACATAACATTGGAGGATACCGCTTACCTGGACATATATCCGACAGTGTGAGTTTAAAAAGATCGCTAATCATCTTTACTCTAAGGTGTGTATTTTGACTGTTTGAACTATATCATAGAGAGTCACACAAGGAATAAGAATACAATTTCTCTATGTTATAACCATTTGATGGACAGTAACACGTATTTTCCTTGATCAGCCCATATAAGGAACATTGTTTCAAAAAGTGTAGCTACTCATTAAAGTGTAGCCAATCTCACTGGATGAATAACGCTCATTGAATATATGAACATATTTTAATAAGCTCCAGTACATATTTTTATCTTCTCAAAGGTGGTAATCCAGTTTATTTCCATTTTTTATTAAGGGAGACGTCCCTTTTTTCTTGTCATTCTTGTCTATATTTTCTATTTTTATATGAACTGTATTTAAATATTGTGAAGTAAAGTGATTAATTTGTCCTCTGTTGTCTTTACTATTTTTGACTAAGTGTGGTGGGATCTTAGCTTTAGCGCCCTCTTATTCTTTCTATTTTATAAATAGTTGTGCACAATCTTAATACAGGGGACACTTATTGCAGGTTCATCTATCTATCCTTAAAATCATTATACAGAGCAGCATGTTTATTATTACTATTGTTTACTACTGAGTTACCTTTGGGGGGCCCAGAAAAAAAGTTTGTGCTAGGTCCCTCTGTTAAGTAGGTCCGCTACTGAATCTCACCTGAGTGGAGAGCTTTCGATCATCAGGCCCAGAGAACGCTATGGTGTTAGAGTGAGTTTTCATGAATTAACAATAGACTTCACCCAAGAAGATAAACCCCTTGCGCCAAATGGATGTAGGGACTACGTCACACAGTACTTTGCCCAGCATACTGTGCTAACGTACTACCTATGTCCAACACTCTGGCACAAGTTGTGGGCCTTGTTATAAGCATTCACAGCTGGCGCCGCAACTGGGGGGCAGAAGGCATCTGCCTTCATATGGTAAGGGAGCACTAATCGTGCTCCCTTATCATATGAAGGCAGATCCGATACAGGCAATATCACTGCCTGTACTGGATACTGCCATTGGTGGAGGGGCTGTAATTGTGGGTGGTGGAAGGGATGGGGCCCTACTCTATAGGACCCCACGCTATAAAAAAAAAGGGATCTTGAAAAAGTAAACAAAAAAGTGTTATTTGTTACAATGGCGGCAGGCAGTGGAAGGATAAGAGAGCTATTGGGAGGAGGATTAGGGAGCTGAGAAGGTGAGTAGGGATCCCTACACTACATAAATAAATAAAGCCCTACACTGCATACTGGCAGATTGCCTGCCAGTGTCTAAGATGGTGGTGACCAGTAGGGGGCAGGAGGGAAAAGAGCTGTTTGGGAGGGATCAGGGGATGGGAGGGTAATTTTTACAATATAGCAAATATTAACCTTACAAGCTAACTGATTAACCCCTTCACTGCCAGAAATTTCAAGTGTGGTGCACATCTGCAATTATCATCCTTCTAATTGCAAGAAACTAATTGCAAAGCCAAGCGTATCTGTTGTTTCTGAACAAAGGGGACCCCAGAGAATATTTTACAACCATTTGTCTTATGACTGCAGTAGCAGTCATATATGTTCATATATGTTCATATATGTTCTTTATATGATTGTATTTGGTGGTCAAATAGTGGCATCAAATATAGCAAAATTGGCCTAGATAAATACCTTGGGTTGTCCAAATTTAATATATATATATATATATATATATATATATATATATATATATACACATGCAGTATATACATACAGTATATATTTTGCAAAGGTAAATAAAAAAACCAAACTGCTCTGTTTCTGTTTAAACAGTGTGCTAGAAATTTTCCTGTACTTGGCAAGTTTCTCTCTGTAATTCCTAGTAGTAAATAGGATTAACAAATGGCTAGATTACGAGTTTTGCGGTATGAGGGGTGCGGTATTAACTTGCACGTTATTGTCACCGCTCACTTCCCTACAGCGCTGGTATTACAGGTTTATAAAAACCCAACATTATCAGGCAAGAAGTGAGCGTAGAGCAAAATTGAGCTCCATACCGCACTCCAATACCAGCGCTGCTTAAGGCAGCGGTGAGCTGGTTTTACGTGCTCGTGCATGATTTCCCCATAGACATCAATGGGGAGAGCCGGCTGAAAAAAAGTCTAAAACCTGCAAAAAAGCAGCGTAAAATTCCATAACGCAGCCCCATTGATTCCTATGGGGAAACAAAATTTATGTTTACACCTAACACCCTAACATGAACCCACCCCTAATCTTACACTTATTAACCCCTAATCTGCCGCACCCGACATCGCCGACACCTACATTATATTTATTAACCCCTAATCTGCTGCTCCGGACATCGCCGCCACTGTATTAAACATATTAACCCCTAAACCGCCGCACTCCCGCATCATAAACACTAGTTAAATATTATTAACCCCTAATCTGCTGCCCATGACATCGCCGCCACCTACCTACATTTATTAACCCATAATCTGCCGCCCCCAACATCGCCGCCACTATACTAAATTTATTAACCCCTAAACCTAACCCTAACCCTAACACCCCCTAATTTAAATATAATTAAAATAAATCTAAATAAAACCTACTATTAATTACTAAATAATTTCTATTTAAAACTAAATACTTACCTATAAAATAAACCCTAAGATAGCTACAATATAACTAATAGTTACATTGTAGCTAGCTTAGGGTTTATTTTTATTTTACAGGCAAGTTTGTATTTATTTTAACTAGGTAGACTAGTTAGTAAATAGTTATTAACTATTTACTAACTACCTAGCTAAAATAAATACAAATTTACCTGTAAAATAAAACCTAACCTGAGTTACACTAACACCTAACCTTACACTACAATTAAATAAATTACCTAAATTAAATACAATTACCTAAATTACAAAAACAAGCAAACACTAAATTACACAAAATAAAAAAGAAATTATCAGATATTTAAACTAATTACACATAATCTAATAGCCCTATCAAAATAAAAAAGCCCTAGCCTAAACTAAACTACCAACAGCCCTTAAAAGGGCCTTTTGCGGGCATTGCCCCAAAGAAATCAGCTCTTTTACCTGTAAAAAAAATACAAACAACTCCCCAACAGTAAAACCACCCACACAACCAACCCCCCAAATAAAAACCTAACTAAAAAACCTAAGTTCCCCATGGCCCTGAAAAGGGCATTTGGATAGGCATTTCCCCTAAAAGGGCATTTAGCTCTTTTTCAATTGCCCAAACCCTAATCTAAAAATAAAACCCACCCAATAAACCCTTAAAAAACCTAACACTAACCCCCGAAGATCCACTTACAGTTTTGAAGACCGGACATCCATCCTAAACGAAGCCGAGAGAAGTCTTCATCCAAGCCGGCAGAAGTGGTCCTCCAGATGGGCAGAAGTCTTCATCCAGACGGCATCTTCTATCTTCATCCATCCAATCCTATTGGCTGATCCAATCAGCCAATAGGATTGAGCTCGCTTTCTATTGGCTGATTGGAACAGCCAATAGGATTGAAGCTCAATCCTATTGGCTGATTGCATTAGCCAATAGGATTTTTTCACCTTTAATTTCGATTGGCTGATAGAATTCTATCAGCCAATCAGAATTCAAGGGATGCTATCTTGGATGACGTCACTTAAAGGAACCTTGATTTTGGAAGAAGACTTCGATTGAAGAGGATGCTCCGCGCCGGATGTCTTGAAGATGGACCCGCTCCGCGCCGGATGGATGAAGATAGAAGATGCCGTCTGGATGAAGACTTCTGCCCGCCTGGAGGACCACTTCTGCCGGCTTGGATGAAGACTTCTCCCGGCTTCGTTGAGGACTTCTTGCCGCTTGGATGAAGACTTCTCCCGGCTTCATTTAGGATGGATGTCCGGTTTTCAAAACTGTAAGTGGATTTTCTGGGGTTAGTGTTAGGTTTTTTTAAGGGTTTATTGGGTGGGTTTTAGTTTTAGATTAGGGTTTGGGCAATTGAAAAAGAGCTGAATGCCCTTTTAAGGGCAATGCCCATCCAAATGCCCTTTTCAGGGCAATGGGGAGCTTAGTTTTTTTTAGTTAGGATTTTATTTGGGGGGGTTGGTTGTGTGGGTGGTGGGTTTTACTGTTGGGGGGTGTTTGCATTTTTTTACAGGTAAAAGAGCTGATTTATTTGGGGCAATGCCCCACAAAAGGCCCTTTTAAGGGCTTTTGGTAGTTTAGTTTAGGCTAGGGTTTTTTTTTATTTTGGGGGGGATTTTTTTTTTTTTTTAAATACTTTTTATTGAGGCTTCAAATAAGGCAAACATACAAAAAATGTCATTGGAAAAAGTACAAATACAGTGTATGGTTACATAGCATGACATAACATAATCTTGAAGTACACAACAATTGCCTTTAAAACTTTAAACCCCACTAAACAATTTGGCGGGCCACTCTAGGGCCTTATAATGATGTAATGTGGATATGGTTATAGTAGGGACATTTAAATAGTTTTGGATCACTCTTGGATCTCAGTTGAGAAACCTTATTTTACTCTTTTAATTTTATATGATTAACCAGAAAAAATGCTAGACAAACCTGCAAAGCTGGGGAGGAAAAACATGGTCATTGTCGGATTGCACTGCAGGATATATGAATATGAAAGTAAGTAGGGTGCGGTACAAGCAAGATACACCGCTCAGATAACCCTCCTAAGTTAGGAAGTACATTATTTGAAAATGGAAGGGGGGGGGAGGTGGTCATTATAAAGTAGTAGGTCATTAGTATGTTGGGTGCATGCTAGAGTAGAAGAGCACTTAAATCAATGGAGCCATAGGTTCTATGTTTGCACAGTTGGCAAAATTTGTAAGGCTTAACTAAGATTCAGTGGATGAAAGGGCATAAATGGTAAAAGTAATAATGCAGGACCTGCCTGCCCGAGAAAAACTGTATTAAGCTGCAAAGTCTCGCAACGCCTCATGCTGTTTATGAAGTAAGTAGGCAATACTATTAGCCAGAGGGTAGTACTCCCTTACAGTAACAAAAAGGCCAGCTGAAAGAAGTTAGCTAATATACTGAGCCCTGCAATTTGTCTCTAGATACACTATGCAGGTAACATATGAAGTTTGGTAAATCTGGGCAACAAGCGTCACCATAAATAGGAGAGCTGAAAGCTGGAGCAGAAGATGAGCTATGTGGGTTGAGTTAGAACCATTATAACATAAAACATTTCTATCTATAAAAGGGTGCTGTTAGAGTGGTAAGAGGTCTTATAACTTGGAGTAACGTGGGAGTAGATGACACATTTTGTATTACATAAATATCAATATTAAGGGAACATCTTGACAATAAAGGGATGTATCTATAAAGCGTAATGGAACATCTGTATTTCGGACATATTAATTGGGAAGGCGCAGACTCGGCCACTGTCTACGCCTGTACCACCAATGTAAAGAGAATAGGACAATGCAAACAGTTGTATAGATATACAGGTGTTCTCCACTTGGCATAATAGCAAGCATGCAATTTGAAAAGAAAAGGAATCCCAGTACAGGCAGAAAAGTCTCCATAAATAAACACATAATTGCGACATGTTAAACTACAGAACCACAAACTGTTAAGTGACCAAGGGAGCCCAAAGTACTTTAGTAGATAGAACTCAGATAAACATACAGAATGTGATACAAAACAGCATATATTGAGCCTTGCCGGCAGAGTAGGGGCGAACAGGGAGCACCCCCCGCAAATGTTGGTGAGATAAACAGTTAAGTGTACTGCAGGAAAGCTAATACATCAGGAAAATCTCTCAACCATACATAAAATAACACAGTAACTAAATATAGAAGACAGGATGCACACAAGCCATCTACATGCCAGTTCTAGCTATTATGGGAAATAAGTGGAAATAAACTAGGGAAGCACATAAAACCCTGTAAAGAGATTGTCTCTAGGATCTTCTTTTTGAGTCATGTTAGCAGGGTCGCTGACAGTAAAATCCGGAACAGGTACTTTGATAAGCCCATAAAAATCTCTGAGGGTTGAAATGTCCCCCAGTCCACAATCACACAGTGCACATTCTCCCTCATGCTGAACTGCAAACCTGGGTGTTCTTTGCCAGTTGTATATGATGTGTGAGCTCTGAGTCCGTCCAGCTCTGCTGTTTCCATATCATGTATGCCGTAATCTCCCAGCGGGATCCAAGATGTCAGCTGAGATGTAGTAGTTTTGCATGGCCTCTGCACACGTATCTCGTTACTGCTGGGCCTTGGCGCCTTTATCAGCGGTGTTACTTTGGAGTTTCCATGGAGCGCATCTATCTGAGGGCCATGCAGGACAGTCGCAACCTCCGGTTCACTGTTGGTATGCAGCAGATTGATCTCGCTAGATCTTTTATGGTTGCGTTGTAGGCGAGCCGGCAACGGTCTTGAAAGGGAAGATGGCGGCTGCTCATGGTTCAAGACGCCCTCCATTTTATCACACATCCTCTCGTGGTCAATCAGGGTGGGTGGGTATCCGGTGAGTGTGAAGTTAGACCTGCAGGTTTCAGGTATTGTATGAGAAAGAGCTGCGCCATAGCGTTCTATCAGGCCATGCATCTGGTTCAAAATGAAGGCTGCTGTATCGATGCTCATTTTAGGTCAGTGAGTATTGAGGAGCCCGGAACCATAAAGGTAAGGCGAGAGTCACTATATAAAGAAAAAACAGTGGGTTTAAGGTGCGCAAATCTACCCCTGCACTACACACTAATCTGCTCCCATAAAGCAGATAATCAAAGATAGGTACAAAGAGTAAAGGGTTGTGTGTATGCGCTCAACAGCTATGGGGAAAAAAGTATGGCAGTAGTATAGTATTCCTTATAAATAAGTGTGTTAGGGATGTGTTATACAGAGCTAATAGATTGGAATCTAAATATTCTTATATAGACGTATCATATAATATGGCTATTCATCTAAGAATGAATCCAGTAATAGAAACAGGTTTAGCAAGCATAAAATTTATTAATCCCAGATTTAAAAGATATATTAATCTGGATAAACATACATATAAACATATATGATTGAATGTTAATATGACCGGTCATACGTTAGTACAAATCATCAATAAAAATAGCAATAAAATCCTGACGATATTAACAATTAAAATATAAGTGCAACTAAATCTAGAGAATTGTAGGGTAGTTGCTGCATATATGAATGAATCCACCTTTGTAGTACTGACACAAAAAGGGAGTGCAGTAAAAATATAAGTTTCAATGTGTTGGTATAAAAAGTTCCGTTTTTGCAATATGTTTGTTTTAAATATATGGCAAAGTTCCGTTATGGCAAAAAACTACTGGTATCAAAGTTCCGTTATAGGGAACTAACTGGTGTTAGAAACAACATGTAGGGATAATGTTGTATTGGTTCCGTTAAAGTTCCATTCTGGTATTCCAATAGTTCATACAAAGGGTGTAAAATAAAGTGTTATACTTAAAAGTTTAAAAGTTACCTCTGACTTCCACGCTGTGGTGCCCTTACACCTCTATAGTGCCTACCTGCCCTTGTCTCGAGCTGAATCCTCCGTCTGGGTACGGCACAGGTGTCCAAAGCGGCTTCCAACAGCTGGTAACGTCAGGACGTAGAATGCGTGTCAAATGTAGGTCCGGTTAAGGATATGAAAACTCTGCGCAGAGTGCTTTAAAAGTTGACAAAGTAGTTCCCACGAATCCTTTGTAATCCTTGTAAATAATGCTTCCTTATCACCTTGTGATTAATAGTCTAGCTCCATCAACGCGTTTCGCCATGTAACATGGCTTTATCAAGATGGTTTAGACTAATTTTGAGATCCTTTATAAATGTGTGATTCATCCGTGATTGGTCCTGGTTTGATTGTTAATTTCTTTAAGGCCATCCCTTACTTAAGGTGGATATTCTTAAAGGTGGATTACCTAAGTTCTTATTCTCTATTTTGTGAAGCTATTTTCTATGTTATTTACACATAAAACAATTGTCTAAAAGTAATTCATTTTAATTTGAAGCCATAAAGTCCTATTTTTACTGATTCATTACTTACTCAAATAAATAAATATGTACAATCTATATAGTTCTTTTCTTTAAAACATCAGATCAGGCATTGATTTAATATAAATTTAGTGATATTTGTCTATCTATGTCTATCATCTATGGTTCTAAACCCTTATTGGAAATCTTATAAATGTCACATAAAAGATTTGTGATATGTAAATGATGTTAAATCTTTGTTCATGGTTACGTTTGGAGAAATGTCCAAATATGGATTGTTTTAATAGCAACTAACCTCTATATTTATATTTATCGGAACCTCTGTTAAAAACTTTCAGTATACACAATAAATGTATGTGAGTTAAAAATTATACAACTATGTTGTTGTTAAACCGTTATTAACTCTGGCCTAGATTTAGAGTTCGGCGTTAGCCGTGAAAACCAGCGTTAGAGGCCCCTAACGCGGGTTTCTTACGGACTCCGGTATTTAGAGTTTATTTACCGACACTCAAAAATCACCTAACGCTCAAATTTCTACCGCCACCTCTGACCCAGTAGTAAACATATACCGACAAAATAAACATCCACGAATCACAAAACAAATATTACACAAACTACACTTACACTCATACAAACACTGCACTATTTTTATTTTTATGATTTAATAATTTTTCATCAAAATACAAAGGATCAAAGTTGCGAGATCTCGGGTATTAGAAAAAAATATACACAAATCCATTTTCCCATTGACTTACATTGACACACGGGAAAAGACCCTCATATACCTACATCTAACTAATAACATTATCACAAACATACACTCATCGATGCATACAAACAATATACACCACATGACATACAAAAAAAATGATTTATTACATAAAGAACACGATTTAGTTACTTTTTCCCAAAAGCTCATGACGTCACTCACTTTACGAGGAAAACCAGTCTTAGAAAGAAAAAATTTTTTTTTAGAGCCTCCATTGACTTCTATTGGGAAGACGTGCTCGTGCACGCGAAACCCACATTTCCCTAACGCACGCAAATAGCGTAGACAGAAAAACAAATACCAGCGCTAGAAAATACATGATTTTATGCGTTAGACACAGCTAGGATAAATAGATCAACAAATGACTATTTCCCTATGGTGGATTCATGGATTTTACAGTTTGAATATTCACAACACTATTAAATTGTTTCACACTTTTAGATTACATCAACTACAAATCAACATCAATAGTAACACATTATTATTTAAATAAAATTACATTTAAACGTAAAAAAAAATTCATTAAACTTTTCTGGATTCACAAACAGTACACAATGGGAAACACCTCTCATTTACCTTTATTATTGCATTTCAGTTATTCAACTCATATGCTTGCAGCAACTGCATATCTACATAGGCTTAACACATGATCAGTCATGTATGCACATACATTACTTTTACCATTCACTCATACATGTGCATTCAAATGATGGGGGACAAACACATTACATTCTCGATAGGAATCACAAAACAGAACATATGGATTTTACTGTACTTTTAACATCATGATTCCATCACCAGAAACCATTAGGAATTACGTACAACAAGAACATCATTACACAAGATTACAGATGTCACTTTATGGGAAGGAACAACAATGCCACACCGCTATATAGAAGTCAGCATATGTGGGACACAATCACAATATATACGTACATGTACATAACACGCATCACCCATCACGCAACCACAAAGCACACATTTATATTTTATTCAGCACACAATAACAATGTAGCACAATACAACAACACAATGAGGATTTCTGAACTACATAGGCAGGTTAATAATATCATGACGTCATTAGAAGATTCAACCATACACATCACAGATTCACCACTGTACCGCCCCTTTAGGAACTTTAACACTCAATACTACAATACAACATATACGTAAACAACACTTTTGAACAGCATTATTAGGGAAATTTCAATGGGACAATTAAGAAATATTGTCAGATCGCAAATCACTTTATATACAATACTACAGATGGCATCCGGAAGTTATTCAGTATTAGTGCGATTTGAATGGGACGCATACAATATTGACAGCTCGGCAATCACTTATATATACAATACTACAGATGACATCCGGAAGCTCAGAATTATTATGCTGATTTTAAAGGGACGCATACAATATTGACAGCTCGGCAATCACTTATATATACAATACTACAGATGACAGCCGGAAGTGCTTCAGTATTAGTGCCATTTTTATGGGACGCATACAATATTGACATCTCGGCAATCACTTATATATACAATACTACAGATGACAGCCGGAAGTGCTTCAGTATTAGTGCCATTTGAATGGGACGCATACAATATTGACAGCTCGGCAATCACTTATATATACAATACTACAGATGACAGCCGGAAGTGCTTCAGTATTAGTGCCATTTGAATGGGACGCATACAATATTGACAGCTCGGCAATCACTTATATATACAATACTACAGATGGCAGACGGGAAGTTCGGAAATTATTATTGCGATTTGAATGGGACGCATACAATATTGACAGCTCGGAAATCACTTATATATACAATACTACAGATGACAGCCGGAAGTTATTCAGTATTATTGAGATTTGAATGGGACGCATACAATATTGACATCTCGGCAATCACTTATATATACAATACTACAGATGACAGCCGGAAGTTATTCAGCATTAGTGCGATTTGAAAGGGACGCATACAATATTGACATCTCGGCAATCACTTATATATACAATACTACAGATGACAGCCGGAAGTTATTCAGCATTAGTGCGATTTGAAAGGGACGCATACAATATTGACATCTCGGCAATCACTTATATATACAATACTACAGATGACAGCCGGAAGTTATTCAGCATTAGTGCGATTTGAAAGGGACGCATACAATATTGACAGCTCGGCAATCACTTATATATACAATACTACAGATGGCAGACGGGAAGTTCTGAATTATTATTGCGATTTTAAAGGGACGCATACAATATTGACATCTCGGCAATCACTTATATATATAATACTACAGATGTTAGACGGGAAGTTCTGAATTATTCTTGCGATTTTAAAGGGACGCATACAATATTGACAGCTCGGCAATCACTTATATATACAATACTACAGATGGCAGCTGTTACTTTATCGTTTACAAACAATATTGCAGCAACATTGATCGATCACATTCGATGCACATTATACAAAACTATGCACTTTCATTCATGTTAGCCTGGACGTGTGCTTGTTACTATAAGATCGCGTTTAAGAAATATTGATTACGCATATGAACAAACATTACAAACATGCACTGTATGTGTGATATTTGACACTTTCACATTGAGATTCATTGGGGGAAAACAACATTTCATCAAAAAACAAAAAAACGCCCACTGTGAAAACATTCGCGCCGCTCACATACAAACAAGTGAATACAATTAGCAATCATTACAAACTCACTACCATTGGACTAATTGTACTATAAATCCCCCAAACAACATGGCCAAAGCATCACTTGTGATCCACATCAGATCAAGTGCTTACCTTGTTACGCTGTTTTGAAAGATGGATGACGATGACATGGTAGACGCTGCTGGTGCTGCTATTGGCGAACTAGCTGTTGGTCGAATCAGGCAGCCTCGGCGGCTCAGACTGAGACGAAGGGGTCGTCTGGTTTGCGGTCCTCGTGTCTACAGGGTGAGACCCACCTTGGAAAACATGAGCGACTTTGAGGTTTTTGATAAGTATCGGCTCGATCGTGAACAGCTCATTGGCCTTTACGAGCTTCTTAAACCTCATTTGGAGCCACGTATACAAATAAGGACTGCTGTTCCCCCCATGAGTAAGATGCTAAGCTGTCTATACGTCCTGGCCTCCGGGAGTTTTCAATCCGGAGAACTGTACATGCATGGCCTGGCTCAAGGTACATTCTCTGGGGTGTTTGATAACTTTCTGGATGCCATGGTACGTATCAGTAAGCAATACATAGGATTCCCACAGAATGATGGTGATTGGAGGCGCCTGAAGCGGGAATTCTTTGATATTGCTCAATTGCCCAATGTCTTGGGAGCCATTGATTGTACCCACATTGCGCTGCGTGCTCCAATTGATGACTTGCCCTTCAGAAATCGCAAACATTTTCATAGCCTCAACGTGCAGTATGTTTGTGACGCACGGATGAGGATTATGCATGTGTATGCGAATTTTGGAGGTGCTTGTCATGATGCCCACATCCTCTTTCAGTCGTCCCTGTGGAGACAGTTTGAGGAAAGACAAATGCCCCCTGGTTATCTCGTTGGTGAGTATTTGTGCACAACATGGTTAATTAGTTTGACAATTGCCACTGTAGTTTTAAAATGTTAGCGTCTTGTTCAGCTATAGGATGCAATTTAACCATTTGTTATTTTCCGACGCTAATGTCTACTTTTAGTTCAATGCAGAGATGTAGCATGTCATACCTTAAATGCTCAGAGAATGCAATGTAACCATGTATTTAGCATTTTACACAAGGTTTGTTTTCGGAGACATACGCATATGTAGCATGTCTTAGCTGAAATGGGAAGATATTAGCTCATGCAATTTAACCATGTCATTGTCTCTTTCCGCTAATGTCTACATTTAGTTCAATGCAGATATGTAGCATGTCTTACCTTAAATGCTCAGATAGAGAATGCAATGTAACCATGTATTTAGCATTTTATACAAGGTTTGGTTTAGGAGAAATACGCATATGTAGCATGTCTTAGCTGAAATGGGAAGATATTAGCTCATGCAATTTAACCATGTCATTGTCTCTTTCCGCTAATGTCTACTTTTAGTTCAATGCAGATATGTAGCATGTCTTACCTTAAATGCTCAGATAGAGAATGCAATGTAAACATGTATTTAGCATTTTACACAAGGTTTGGTTTAGGAGAAATACGCATATGTAGCATGTCTTAGCTGAAATGGGAAGATATTAGCTCATGCAATTTAACCATGTCATTGTCTCTTTCCGCTAATGTCTACTTTTAGTTCAATGCAGATATGTAGCATGTCTTACCTTAAATGCTCAGATAGAGAATGCAATGTAACCATGTATTTAGCATTTTACACAAGGTTTGGTTTAGGAGAAATACGCATATGTAGCATGTCTTAGCTGAAATGGGAAGATATTAGCTCATGCAATTTAACCATGTCATTGTCTCTTTCCGCTAATGTCTACTTTTAGTTCAATGCAGATATGTAGCATGTCTTACCTTAAATGCTCAGATAGAGAATGCAATGTAACCATGTATTTAGCATTTTACACAAGGTTTGGTTTAGGAGAAATATGCATATGTAGCATGTGTTAGATGAAATGGGAAGATATAGAATAATATAGAACTTGATTTTTGG
Source organism: Bombina bombina (assembly GCF_027579735.1). Taxonomy (NCBI): domain Eukaryota; kingdom Metazoa; phylum Chordata; class Amphibia; order Anura; family Bombinatoridae; genus Bombina; species Bombina bombina. Next base: position 483,878,391 of record NC_069504.1, on the reverse strand, counting down.
ATTTGTAAGAAAAAAAAATTTTAATGGATTATCGTGTACCAAAATTTTTATTTTTATAAAAATACTATTTTAAGGATTCTGTTTGAATTATGTTCTGTTCATAATTTATAGGTGATTTTGGGTACATGAGCCGGCCTTGGCTCATTACCCCCTTGCGTAGCCCGACTGATGTGTCTGAGGAGCGCTACAATAGGGCTCATAAGAGAACCAGGGCGGTGGTTGAAAGGATGTTTGGGCTCCTGAAGATGAGATTCAGGTGCCTGGACCGTTCTGGAGGAGCACTCCAGTACAACCCAAAGAAGGTGGCTAAGATCGTTGTAGCCTGTAGCGTCCTGCATAATATTGCACAGCGGGCTGGGATGCTGCAGGCCGCCCCGGTGGACAGAGACCTCCTCAGAGATGAGGAGGATGATCCTGTTCTAGAGGGGGAATTCCAGGACGAGGGCCTCGATGTCAGAGCAGACGTCATCAACCGCCACTTTAGACGGTAAAGAATAGAAGTTAGACTGTAGTATTTTCCATAGATGTGAACTCTAGGGAAATGACAAGTAGAGAATTGTGCAAACATGTTAGGATTGTTCATCAAATGATAAAAATGTGTTTCATTTATTAATATAGGTGATGCTCTGGCCATTGGGTCCTGTAGCGAGTCTTTGCCACCTGGTTTTTAAAGAGGACATCAGATGGTAAGTATAAATGTATGGACTGTTGCTGGCATGAATTGTACACAAATACATCATATGGCATACATTTTCAAAAATAGCATTTAGTTTACACATTACTTAAAATGTCAATACTCAGAAAGGGATCCTCTAGAATGACTATGGTTCAATGTCACACATTAGAGGTTTGTTCTGCTCAATATGACTCATCTTCACACTTTATAGAAAATAACACAAGTTGCTACACATGCTTAGTAAGCTATTGACAGAAATTTATTATGAAATGGGGGGTGGGAGAGGGGTACAGAACTGATTCACACACTTGTAGTAATTTTAATTAAAATTTTTCTTCCATTAGGGAGCTGACTTAATCTAAAGACTGAAAGGGAAGAATCAGAAGCCTGACAGTGAAGATTGCCCAAACTGACAGTGGGAAAAAGCCAAGATTGAAATTGAAGTATACCAATGGGATCATGTCTGGCATTATCTTTCCAATCTGCTGACCTTGAAAACCATACAAAGACATGTTCACATGGTAAGTGCCAACTATTTGCTAGAATAAGGCTGTGGAGACATCCTATTGGAGACACTTAGATGATTTTCTAATTTTTAGATGGTATTTCCCAGTCCTCTATTTAATGAACTGATGAATAAGACACCTATTGAAGATAAACTGTTTACCCCTGAATTGACTTTTAAAGACCATGCATTATCCAGGTTGGTGCATGCTAGTTAAGAATCACAGGAAGAATGTTGATTATTGTTAGCTTACATACATTAGTCATACTTATTTCATCATTAGATATTTAGGGATCACAATCAGAAAAAGGAATACATATTATAGTTGATATAGAGGTATTTGAATGGACATGAAATATTACATTTATGTTCAGCATACATATATTGTTGAAATGTGATATACATTATGTATAATTAGAAATTTGGATATTTAAATTGAATTTTGATTCAACAATATAATGTTGTATGTTTATTTTTTTAATCAATTTAATAAATATCTTTCAAAAATGTTGAACAAAGTTAGAGCATAGACACAAGATGATTGTAAATGTATTTTATGAATATTTGACAACGTGTGTATTAACTTTGTTCCATTTGTTTATTTGTCATTTCAGATTGGCATCTGATGACTTCCAGGAATATTTTTTTTTTTTCAATAAATTTTCTTTTTTTTTTAAAATGTTAATAATAAACATTTTATTATTAAATACATTCTTTTGAACAGATTATAATAAATATCAATATAATCTGTCAATAAAAAAAAGTTTGACTCCCATGACTGGTAGTTGGCTATTTGCCAAGCACATGCATAAGATCAAATAATGCATTAATTTTAGAAAATCAACTGATTCCGAGAATATTACATTAAACTATCTTTTTTAACATTAATTGGGGAGTGAGATCCTTCGATGCTTTTCTTTTGAAAATCTTATATATTAAATTAATTTTGGATATGTAGTCAAAATTTCTCATAAATTATTTATTTTCACTTTTAAGAAGGGGAAGTGGTTCGATTACATTAAAGTGACAGTGTTGTTGAATGTAAAATTAATTTTATAAGATCTTGTATCTTCCTTAGGTATCTCTAAAAAAATTTTTATAAATTATTTAAATTTTTACTTGTATAAATGGTAGGTCATTTAACTTGATATTTTTAACAAGCTAGTTATTGGATGCCAGGTTAATCTATGTAATTTTCTAGATGAGTCATTTAACTATAGTTAGTAATATTATGTATTTAAAAAAATATTACCTCTTGGGTTAGACATCAAATATCTATATATAATTTTAATTCCCCTTTAGTTTATTTTGACAATGTTAAATCAACATTCCAAATGTTTTGGTCCTTACAGGGACATTCACAAAGTATATTGTGTATAGATTTTTAAAAAAATCATAAAAGAATTTAAACATATTTAGAAAGTAATATAGAATTACATTCAGTCTTTAAATATACTTTTAAAAAAATACATCAATGCACATATCTTAGTCAATTACATAAGGCATCTATATGCAACCAACAATCAGCATCAAAATAGCCTATGTAGATATGTATTTAATCCAAGAATATATATAATTACAATATAATGATTGAATAACAAAACATATTAAGTTGGTCAAATATTAGAATCTTATACAAAATGCATACATAACATATAGCTTAATGTCCCTCTAAGCTGAAGGCTCCAAAATACCTCCTTTAATAAATATATTTCAGTCAGTGTGTAAAACAATCTAGAAGTTAATCTAAATTTGCTTTACTCATATGTTAGACTAATTTAGCAAAAGGAAGGTGCCTAGGTTTCTGATATTTTAAGCATTATTGTGAAATGTTTCTTTAAAGGGACATGAACTCAAAATATACTTAAAGGGAGACAATTAAAAAATTAATGATTTATACATTCTGAATGAGTTTTCTATTTTAAGCAACTTTAAAAATTGTCTCGTATTATGAATGCTCCTTGTGATGTTGCTATCATTACTTTAAAAAAAAGGCATTAAAAAGATAATTTATTTGATTCAGTACTCTGGACAGAACTTGCTTTTTTTGGTTGGATTAATTGATCCAACAATCGTCAAGGACAACCCAGGTTTTTTGGAAACAAATGTCCGTAAGCTAAAATATCATTATTGATTTGCAAAGAAAGATAACAAGATAACTGTTAACATTTGATAATCGGATTAAATTATAAAGTTGATTAACATTTCATGCTCAATCTGAATCACGAACGCTAAATTTGTTTGGACAGTGTCCCTTTAAGAGATTTAAAGAGTGTATTTACTTCTCTTCTTATCTTGACATACTTTGCTTGAAAAGCATATCGAGATAGGCTCAGTAGATGAAGATTGGTGGATGCACAGAGATGCCTTATGTGATTGGCTCAACCATGTGCATTGAAATTTCTTCTGTTGAGGATATATAAATACTAAGAGAAATTGATTTACATTTTAAAGTCTAAACAATCTTCTAGCTCTACAGATCATTTGATACAATTGTTTGTTTGTAATGTCTATTTAAAAATAAAGACGCCATTGCACAATAACATATATGAGCACTTCAGAGAAATACAAGCTCGAGGTTTATTTGCTAATAACAAACAAACATGTAGTTTAACATTTATAAACAGATTATCCAAGTTACTGACATTCTAACCTGAATTTGAACATTAAGAAATATTGCGTGGGAAACGCATCTTGAAACACCAGATTAGCATCTTTAAACATTAGTCTAATGTCACGCAATAGCACACAATCAATGTGCATTATAAAGACATTTAATAGAGCAATGTCAATAATTCTCAATAAGTCAACAAATTTATTTTATGAACAATAAAGACATACAATATTAAATGTGTATTTGTATTAAAGAAACAGACCGTTATTAAACCGAAAAATGTCTACAACATTTAATAATGTGACAGTATTAGATTTTAAAGAGAATTTAATCATTAATATTTAACGGATCACGGATATTAAATCTGCGTCACACATATCCGCATGACAGGCCCATGAGTTACAAATAAGTCTACATGAAAAATGAAGTAACAGCACCACCAAGCGGTATGTGTAAGGAAGTTACTAAGATATGAAACATTAAGGAACGGCCAATCCGAGTTCATCACACAAACACAACTTTAGTCAGGATGGTCTCACAGACATTCTAACAATATTTCAAACTTTTATCCAATCAGATGTACAGATAACTTGTCCCATGGTGCATCTCATGTTTACTTCACCATATAAAAGTCCATTACACGTTGCCATCTTTGTCAGTTCTCTAATGCCTGCAGGCAGTATATATTATAATAATATATTTTTTGGAAAACCCAGCAGGCATGTCAGTTCCCAGGTTCACCAAGGAGGAGAGCGCTGCACTGGTCCACGCCGTCAAGGACTTTTATCCCCAGCTGTTTGGGAACAAGAGGAGGTTGACAGATGCGCATGTTAAGAAGGCCCTCTGGGAGTCTATCACCAATGCGGTTAGATTGGTGTGTGACGTCCAGAGGACCCAGGATCAAATCATGAGGAGATTCGGAGATATGAGGTTGCGGTTATCCAAAAAAGTCAACCTCATAAGGGACTGGGTACAAGCCCGTAAAAGAGGTGGCAAAAGAGAGGCCCCGCGGAAAATGTACCTACTCCCTTATGAGGTGACTTTATGCGAGCTCCTCAATCTCCGGGTCCCCAAAAGATTTCGATCCTCGCCATCCTCGGCCTCCTCTTCTTCCCTCCCAGCTGCGGGATCTGAAAGTCCTGACGCGGGGGCCAGGGCAGCTGCTTCTCCGTCCGGTGGCCTGGGAGGAGATGGAGAATCTGAACAAGGTAATTATCCAACTTCATATAATATCTTAATATTTGTTATTTTTATCCAAAAATGTGTATATAGTCAGATACTAAACCTATACAGATCTCACAACATACACTACATATGATGTTTAGATATCTGATTTTAGATTAGTGACACATGAAATAAGAATGATGTTTCTTGCGCTCTACAGAATATGCGTCACAGAGCGGAAATGGAATTTCGCATCCACGTTAACATGGCTTTGCTGTAAGTGGCATTGCTTTATACATGTTGGTCAAATGACGGATGCGTAATTCCGCTTGGAATCATTGCGCAATGATCGCGAAAATAGAATTTCGCATCCACGTTAACATGGCTTTGCTGTAAGTGGCATTGCTTTATACATGTTGGTCAAATGACGGATGCGTAATTCCGCTTGGAATCATTGCGCAATGATCGCGAAAATGGAATTTCGCATCCACGTTAACATGGCTTTGCTGTAAGTGGCATTGCTTTATACATGTTGGTCAAAATTAAATGTGAATTATTATATTAGTGAAGAATACAGTATTCTTATTTTCAATATTATAGATAATAAAAAAAACAAAAAACAAATAAATTATAACATATGGCCATCAATTGATGATTATGAAATAACACCAAAAAATTATTAAATATACAGTAAACAACACAACTGATTGAAAATAAGAGTCCAGGATATATTTATCATGAATTTAATTGAGGAAACAATTAACTCATGGGACTACCAAAGGATTAATAGTTTTAAATTGATTTGTTAATAATGTAAAGATTTTAAACATGGCATGATTTGTATTAATGATATGCAATCCTCATTTAATATATTACAGATATGGATGATGCTGCTGGATCCTTAAGGGAGGGCTTGTCACAGTATGGTATGTCTCATTTTAATTGACATTTGTCTTAGAAACATGGACAGAACATTACATACTAAATCCACATTGTTCAATATTTATATGTAATGTCCCTTTAATAGATGAAAATTAAATAATTATTCGGATATCCTTAAATAACATATTAGATTTGAATTGCATGCTCAATCCCATTCATTACATCAACATATGGAGTAGAGAATTCATTAACACCAACATTGTCAAATCAATTTAATTTTATATTAAAGGGATACTGAGCTACAATTATTAATGTTGTCATTCAGATAGAGTATGCAATATTAATAAACATTTAAATATAATACTATCATCATATGTTAAATATTCTATTGCTAAATGTATTTTAAAATCAAGAATGTACGTTTATCTGCATCTCAATTTTGGTTGACCAACCTGGGTTTTTATTGATGATTGGTGGATACCTTCAACAAACAATATTTATTGAATCCAATATTGCTTATCTGCCTTTAATATTAAAATTTAGCAACATTCAAATTATAATAGGAGTCAATGTTAAATAATTTTGAACAGTTTGAACAGAGAAATCAATGATTTAAATTAATCATGTCAGTGTCCCTTTAAGAAAAAATAGATTCATTCATCTTTACATTCTTTGGATTAAACAATATTGATATATAATTCACATATTCACTGTTGGAGTTACTTTATAGATATCAGCATACTCTTAACAGCACCATGATTACATATTTGTAATAATCAATTTGGTTTTGTATTGTGATAAATATGTGTTGTGTCCTAAACAAGATTACTGTACATTGCACAAATGTCTCGATGTGCCACATGTGTTTGTTTAGATTTGTCAACAGCTGCTCTTCAAAATGTGGTTTGTGTGTATTCTTTTACGAACTTTGATCAATGGGTATATTTAGATATGCAATAGCATCGTATGAGATGAGTTTGATGTCTAATATAGTCTGAAATTAAACATATGTTCAATACAGAATTTTTAACAGAATCCCCTTGATTCAATCAAGCATTTTCTGGTTTAATGACTGCTCTATTCTTCACATTTTCAAGTTGATTAATCTTAAAATTCGAGACAGATGTGATTTAGTGATATCCCAAATGTGTTTCCTAATATATATCTATATCATTCATAGAGAGAGTTGGTGTGGTGAGCCCACAGGAATCCAGCAGTGACATAGAGCCGCCTTTGCGGTCTCCTGGTAAGTCCATTGACTCATTTATATGTAATTGAAGGTGTATTGTTAATCAATATTATGAGCATGATTCTGATGAAGCATAACATTTCAAACAAACATATAATTTTCTCTTCTGATTATATATTAATTTTCTTTTAATATTGAACGATTAATAATTTAAACTTTATTAGTCTACACATTTGTTATTCAGAAGATGTATAGCATATGTTTGTTTCCATGTTCTTTTTTGACAACAGTCATCAAGTGATACACACATGAGAAATCTTAAATGTTCTATGTACTATGCTTTTATGATTTTTAAATTAATCCAAACAATACATCGAAAATATGAATCATTGAGAATAACAAATCTAATGTAATTTGTATGCTCCATCAAAATGATGTAAATCATAACTTTGGGTGTGTATATCTTTAATGCAACATTGATGTGTGTCTTTGAACAACAGTAACATATGTTATAATATCTGTTGTTAACGTGTACACAACATGTTATGTTTTACAGAGATTGATTTAACATATGTGACGGAGGAGGAAGAGGCTGCCTTGGAGTCTAATGGTATGTGAAATATATCTATCATGTTTCCAACATGTTGGTTTCTTTGAAATAATTTCATTGAAGACATTAAAAGTCTACAGCTTTTGCACTTTAAAAAGGAATATTATTTGTCTGTTCAAATACACTACTGCCCCCTTTCTATATCAGGCAGCATGAAATTTTTTTAATTGAAAATATTTAAAATTCATGCCATCATTATGTCACATGCATATTCCAGGCCAAAACACAATAATAATGTTATAATTGTACAGACAGTAATTGATATTCATCTGAGTGCCTATATGCATACCATATCCTCATTTCATAATTGTTTACAAATTCAAACACACTTCGAAGTATATTGAAAATGTAATCAATTTGAAATGCGTTGATTTGATTTCATGATGTATGAGATGTTAATATATATTTATTAAATTTTCAGATGGATCCACCACTTCTGGTCATCTGGTTTCCGCCCCTGCCCAGTCCCCTGCACAGTCACAGACCCCTCCCCATGCCCAGACCCCTGCCCAGACCCCTGACCATGCCCAGACCCCTGCACAGACCCAGACCCCTGCCCATGACCAGACTCCTGCACAGACCCAGACCCCTGCCCATGACCAGACTCCTGCCCATGCCCAGACCCCTGCCGGCCCTTCCCATTTATCATTTCCTGTCCCTCCCAAAAAACGCCCCTACACCCCCCTTCGCCGCTCTCCCCGTATTATGGCCCGTACAGCTGCCCAGACCCCAACTCCCCACTCCCCAGCTGTACGGCCTACCCTGGAGCAGCAGCTCACCCCTCCCCAAGCCAATCCCATCCCTCCCCAAGCCAATCCCATCCCTCCCCCCTGTCTCAACCTTCATTGTCCTGGGTGTCGGATTGTCCTTCCCAGGCACAGCTGTAAGTATCATTCAAAATCCACGTTATAAGATACTTAAAGGTACAGTGAAGGTAAATATTTTCTATTGTGATTCAAATAGAGCATGCAATGTTAATCAAATTTATAATTTACTACTCTTATGAATTATTCTTCATTCTCTTGATATCTTTATTGAAACAAAGAAATGCCTATAATTTAAAAAAAAATAATAATAATTCTGGCCATCATTTCTTTATTGTTGGATGAATGTATCCATCAACCAGCAGGGACAAACAAAGTTGATAAACAAATATTGGCTGGCCTAAAAAGCAACATTCTTGCCTTCAAAATCTAGCTATAGAATTCAAACATTTAAAGAATATGTGTAAGTTTTAAAGATTTGTAATGTCATGCTCTATCTGAATCAGTCAATTAAATATTTAGGTTCAGTGTCCCTTTAATTGGATATCACTACATATACCAATCACCACTACTTGGATCCAACAATTCATGTACAAATGTTGATACATTATCTCTTGTCTAACCCAGTGGGAATGTAATTTCTTCAGGTTGCTATGTTTACACAGCTTGTCCTCAATGCCAAAATGTTTAAGGATAGGTGTGCCTACCACAGTATAATTTAAATATTTAAATTGCTAATGTAAGTACAATGTAAATCCTTTAACAAGATTTGATACACTCAAGCTGTATAAGTGGATCATCTAAAACCAATTAAAGGGGACAACATGTTTGAGTAAACTGTCCCTTTAATGATTTCTGTCTGTCTGAATAACCTAATTCATGTGTAAAGAATAAATTTAAACTAATTGATGTAAAGAATGATTTGTCTTTATGATGACAATGTATCTTTGATAATTTTTTCGTCTGTTGTGTAATTATCCTTAATATTTAATGTATTCTTTATTTTAGGCTGTGACTCAGCATGGCTCATGCTAGAAGGCATAGCAAGAGTAGAGCAGGCCGTGTTGAGGAACGCAGCTGTCCTGAGAGGGATGAACGACACCATGCAGGCCCAGCTCCGGGTTCAGGACTTGACTCTGCGTGCAATTATGCGATTAAGTTCAAGGCCTGAATCTGGAGCTGGACATGCACAGGACGATGAAGAGGATGACCAGTAAGTGGAGGATCTGGAGATGCTCCAAGGTGGCAGATAAGAATCCTCCGTCCACATGTTGATATTTTTGTTTTATTGTTGCCATTTGGCCTTTTTAAAAGTTTATTGTTGTGCCTTTTGCACTCTTTTACCTTGTCATATGTCTCCAATGGGGCTATGCTGGCCCTTGGCAACTCTCTTCATGGACTGTGATGCACTGTGTTACCTTGTCATATGTCTCCAATGGGGCTATGCTGGCCCTTGGTAACTCTCTTCATGGACTGTGATGCACTCTTTTACCTTGTCATATGTCTCCAATGGGGCTATGCTGGCCCTTGGTAACTCTCTTCATGGACTGTGATGCACTGTGTTACCTTGTCATATGTCTCCAATGGGGCTATGCTGGCCCTTGGCAACTCTCTTCATGGACTGTGATGCACTGTGTTACCTTGTCATATGTCTCCAATGGGGCTATGCTGGCCCTTGGCAACTCTCTTCATGGACTGTGATGCACTGTGTTACCTTGTCATATGTCTCCAATGGGGCTATGCTGGCCCTTGGTAACTCTCTTCATGGACTGTGATGCACTCTTTTACCTTGTCATATGTCTCCAATGGGGCTATGCTGGCCCTTGGCAACTCTCTTCATGGACTGTGATGCACTGTGTTACCTTGTCATATGTCTCCAATGGGGCTATGCTGGCCCTTGGCAACTCTCTTCATGGACTGTGATGCACTGTGTTACCTTGTCATATGTCTCCAATGGGGCTATGCTGGCCCTTGGTAACTCTCTTCATGGACTGTGATGCACTCTTTTACCTTGTCATATGTCTCCAATGGGGCTATGCTGGCCCTTGGTAACTCTCTTCATGGACTGTGATGCACTCTTTTACCTTGTCATATGTCTCCAATGGGGCTATGCTGGCCCTTGGCAACTCTCTTCATGGACTGTGATGCACTGTGTTACCTTGTCATATGTCTCCAATGGGGCTATGCTGGCCCTTGGCAACTCTCTTCATGGACTGTGATGCACTGTGTTACCTTGTCATATGTCTCCAATGGGGCTATGCTGGCCCTTGGCAACTCTCTTCATGGACTGTGATGCACTGTGTTACCTTGTCATATGTCTCCAATGGGGCTATGCTGGCCCTTGGTAACTCTCTTCATGGACTGTGATGCACTGTGTTACCTTGTCATATGGCTCATATATTCCTTATTTTTACAAGATTATTTATAAACGTTGTTGATGTTTTCTTACATACTAATAAAAGACATGTCATTGCACGAATCTTTGTCCTGATTCTTCATGTTATTTTTTGAAAGCTCTAGTTTATGTTGTTGATCCTTAAAGGGACCTACCAAAAATATTTTGTTAGAATAAAATCATATATGTAAGACAATTGTAAATGACTTTAAGATTAACATCTCCAATGTAATCTTATTATTTGTCTTTATATATTTTTCTCTTAGCTTTATCATTGCATGATTATGATTAGCATATTATTTGTTTTATATATGTATATATAGATTGTTATTTGTGTATATATGTATATTTCAATGTTCAGATCCATGTGTGTATTTAGAAACTCTGCATGAATTGATGCACCTTTAACAAATGATCTGAGTATTGATACAATTATATAATCCCTGTAAAGTGTTCATTTTATTGAAATAGTATTGTCTATGTGTATGCTCTTTTTAAAAACAAAATCATGTCCCTTTAAGTGATGGTGAGCACAATTGTTAATGAATGTATTTCCATTTCTAAAGCGTTTTTGTCCTTTTTACATGAACAAGGACATATAATCTTATTAATAAACAATCTTATTGTAATGTTGACAGCACATGTATTTCATTTTCAATTCTATCTTATTGTAAAAGTGTAACCAAATAAATCTCTGTGTGTAATGCAAATAATTTAGATGATGAATATTTGTTAACAAATATGTTAACAAAATACTTCTCCTCCCATATATGGCTATAGGTAGGCTGACCATAATTAAACTTTAATAAATGACACGTTTAATCAATCCATGTATAACTATTGTTATTCCAAAACAATCAAAACATATCTTAAAACATCAATGGCATATGTATTTCTCATGTGTATCTTTTAAATGTTAAAGATATACACCATAGCTATAGTTCAATGGACAGTCAAGTCCGAAAAGATGATTCATGATTTGGTGACATTCCTAGATAGCAATCTAGACACATACTAGTTCCTAAAATATAAATACGTTTCTTAGTGATATGCCAAGATGTCACTGAGTCCTTGTATTGGCTGCGGTTTTTCAGCGATCTTGGATGCGCCATGTTGCTTAAGATGTCACCTGCCAGGCTGTCCAATGATTCCTTGTATTGACTGACGTTCTTACGTGATCAAGAATGTGCCTTTTATTGGATTGCGTTTTGACGCGATCAAGGATGCGCATTTTTTTTTGGGCGTTCTTACGTGATCAAGAATGTGCCTTTCATTGGATGGCGTTCTTACGTGATCAAGGAAGCGCCATGTTAAAGGATTACTTTCTGTTATAATTTTTAAGCTAAATAACTAACATATTAAAGTTAATAAACATTAATTAAAACCTACTAACCTATATTTTCTCCAAAATGAAGTTTCAAAATTTTCTAAAAGTTATATTTTTTATTTGCCGATGATGTCACGTTATCCTGCCCACTATTTTCAGCACTGCATGTTCAAAATACTTTAACCAATAACTTTTTGTTTAAAGCGCCATTTTGAAACCTAGGTATTGTAAACGGATTGGTACAGAGCAAAGGATACTCACGGAGTGGGTTTGGAAAACAATTAAATTTGCAGACAAGATTTCTGATATACGGTAGAGATATGTTAATGAAATGCTATTGATATAAAGCGTATTTTGGGTAGTAAGTTAGTAACAGGCATAGAAAATATTTACTTACAGTGGCCCTTTAAGACGTCACATGCAAAGGTAAAAAAACGTCTGATTGGATTACGTAGTCCCGCAATATTTGTTTGTGCACGTTAAAAACGTTTGTGACTGCAGCCAATTTTAAAAACCTTGCGAATATGTATTATTTGCATCATGTTACATTGTTGACCCGTAGCTGATAAAGACCACCACATTCTCTTTTGCTGGATGTCTGGTTGAATAAACGAACGAAAGCAAAATGTTTTCATGCATATGATATTTCGAGGCAAGTGCAAATCTCTATAGTCCATGTTGTTTAATATGTTTGTCAACAATGTTCCTTTTTCAGAAAAATGACTGTTGTGTTTAATGTTAAAGATATCTAATTAATAAATATGCGCTATTGTGTTAGAATAAAGTAATCAATATGCATTTATCTTTATCATATGCTAAATATATGATGCCGACTTCTTCTAAATGTAATTTCGTTGTATATTTTATTAAAGGTTCATTAGACACTCACATTATAAATCAAAAGCTTTTATTTTGTCTCTAGTTAGATAGTCCATTGTTTAACAAATACGTTTCATTTTGCTTCTGTTCTAAGAAAATTTAAGTAATTTTCAGACTCCTCGCAAAGCCTCTGAGTTTCATGTGAGTACCATCTCCAGCTTTCTCCTGTTTGTGTAAAGGGTCTTTTCATATGTTAATGATGGGGTATTGTCTTGTTTTACGGTTGTAATGGGGGTTCATCTATATTTTCAATAGAGCTAACCCGATTTTCTTTGAAAGTGTTTGAAGCTTTGTAATATTGATATCAGTATATGTTAATCTTGTTGTTTGTAGTAGTGTCTATTACATACAGTTCTGTTAAAAATATAGTATACTGTCCCTTTAATGCAAATGTTGATTTTTGTATCATGTATGAGTTCCACATTGTTTAATCTTCAAATATATTATTGTTAGCATATTTTCACCCCCCCCCCCCACTCCTAAAAGGACTTTAAACCATATTCATTGTTCAAACAAATGTCTTTCCAATAAAAAATTAACACAATAATGTCTCTTTAAGAAAATAGACTTTATTTAACACGTCAATATAAATGTGATTTCAATATTTATTTTTTGAACAAGTACATGTAGATATACCAACAAGCTTCAAATATGTGTTAGCATATGTAATTTTGTTAAAGGGACAGTTTAGAAAACAAATAATGATTTTCATTATTCTAAAAGTCAATTATGTAATATCAATGATATCAAATGTTTCTCACCAATTGATCATTTGTCTGTGTTTATTTAAATTTGCTAGCTAAACCTATGAGGTTCGTGTGCTCATTTCTTGGAGCTTGAAGAGTGCATGTAATCATTATACAATTTGACCACTAGAGGGCATTTGGATAGCATTTGTATATGTAAAACATTGTGCTCATACAGCATATTATTTACCATGTATTGATCATTGATATCTAAAATGTTGTTATGTCTGAACAACAAATAAGTGGTCATTTTTCATAGTCATAGATACAAGGTTAAGCACATAAGTCACACGTATTTCTCCATGTTTTGTTGTTTCCAACTTGATAATGCGTAATACAGTGTTTTCTTTGTAATCAATAGTTTTCTGACTGTCCCTTTAAGCTGTGTTATTGGCATTCAAACAGTAATATGCCATCATGGATAATTGTAATGGTAATTTTGTTTGCGATTCGGGAAACAGTTTGGACATCACATCACAGAAACCAATCAATATCATGAACAAGGATAGGTATGTGATGATGTGGTTTTCACACACTTATAACCCACACTCTGCAAACAATCTGCCTCCATGGACCCGGTCCCATAGAAGTAGATTATATACAGAGTGTGGTCCACAAGTGTATGAAAACCACATCATCACATACCTATCCATTACACATTAAATAAAAAAAACATTAAAGATGAAAACAAATACTTACTTCCTCTTCCTTCCCCTCTTCCCACGGGGCTGAGGCTCTGGGAGGGGCAACTGCCGACTCCGAAGAGTTCTCCTTGGAGATGTTGTGGGAAGAGTGGAAGGAAGAGTACTGGGACGACCAAGGTGAGGAGGAGAAGATGGCTGAGGAGGAGAAGATGGCTGAGGAGGAGAAGATGGCTGAGGAGGAGAAGATGGCTGAAGAGGAGGAGATGGCTGAAGAGGAGGAGATGGCCCGGCAGGAGTAGATGGGCCGGCAGGAGTAGATGGGCCGGCAGGAGTAGATGGGCCGGCAGGAGGAGATGGGCCGGCAGGAGGAGGCCCAGCAGCAAGAGGCCCAGCAGCAAGAGGCGGACCAGGAGGTAGACCAGCATGCGCCTCCCGGAAAAAATTGAACATCTCTTGATGCAGATGAAATATTCTGTTTTGGTCTTCTTCGATTCTATTGAGTATGTTTATGATTTGGTTTTGTCCTTCAATTATTTGATTTTGGCCATCAAGTATTCTAGTGCGTCCTTCGATATTTTGTATCCGGGAGTTACGCATCTGGTCTATGTAGTCCAGTAGAACCCGCACCTCCGCTATTTCCTCTTGTTGTGCTTGGCGAGGTACCCGTGCACGGCGGGGTGCCCGTGCACGGTGGGGTGCGGGTCCTTGAGGGTCCCCTGGTTCCGCGGGATCCTCCTCTGCTTCCGGGGGCCTCTTCATCAGCACCCGTGCGCTCTTCGTCACGGGGGGCCTCTTCCCTCCGAAGTGGAAATTCCTCCCCACCACTCTCATCCCGGGGAGATGCATGAGGCTGTGTTTCCTGTGCTGCCTCCTCCACAGACTCTGTATATTTAAAAAGAAAAAAAAAATGTATATATTAGCATATTTGCAAATGATGCTTTAAATGACTTAGCTTACGATACAATTACAAATGCAGAATCATTAATCCACTTTGAAATCTAACAAACAATCAATACGATTTCCGCTTTTTCAAAACCGTGTTTGTGATATCTGTGGTCAATGTGAATGTTTTTGCGTTTGTTTTCAGTCTGTTTAAATGCACACCTAACCTATAGCCTAGATACTGATGTAACCGCAAAGTAATTGAATGCGTGTAAACAACGTTATAGCATTAATCTGATCCTTAAAGGCACATGAAACCCAATGTTTTATCTTTCATGATTTAGAAGCATACATTTATTATCAACTTTCTAATGTACTTTTATTATCTAATTAGCTTCATTCTCTGGATATTCTTTGCTGAAAAGCATATCTAAATATGCTTATAAGATGCTGATTGTTAGCTGAATATAGCTGCCTCCTGTGATTGTTTCACCGTGTGCATGGCTATTTCTTCATTAAAATATATCTCAAGAAGGATTCAAATTAGGTAATATAAGTACATTTGAATGTTTTGTCAAATTGTATTCGCTACCTCAATCATGAAAGTAAAGGTTTGCGTATAGTGTCCCTTGAAATACATTCGTATGTGTTCAATGAGCTTACCGTCAGATGAGAGTGGCAGGTTCCCGGTATCAATTCTTCCGATACCGACTACTTCCACCTCGGAGATGCTGGGCCGCAACATTTCCTCCCATCGGCAGTACTCTACTTCCAGGGCAGGTCCGCCACCGGTTCCTGCGGCATGTCGGGCCTCCAGACTTAACTTTTTTTTGAGATCCATTTTACAGTCCCGGTAGCGATGTTTTATGGAATCCAGATCTCTGTTCCGGCCACCCACTGCATTGACTGCATTTCTGATCTCATTCCAGAGCCTCCTCTTGTCAGTCGGGGTTGTCTTCTGGTGCTGCAGCCTCCTATGCCTGGCCATATAGGCCTCTACGAGGGCCTCCTTCTCCTCCATCGAAAACCTCGCCTCCCTAGTCGCCTTGGCCTTCCCCTGTGACGATGCCCTCTGTTTCCCGGACTGTGAAGCCCTACTCTGACCGCCACTGGGCCCAGCCACTTGGTCATCTTGAACCAAGTGGCTGGGTCCACCCACCGCTTCCACCCCCGCTTCCTGCCCCCCTTCCTGTTCCCCTTCCTGCCCTGTTCCTCTCCCCCTCCCACTCCTCCCCCCTCTACCTGTCCCCTGCCTGGCCTCCATCTGTTCCCTAAACTAAACCCCAAATAATCAAACAAAAAGTGAGTGTGATGAAATGAAAGGGGGTCAAAATAAAGAAGTAAAAAGACAAAAAAGGTGCTTAAAGTGTGAGAGGGATGTAAAAAAACAAAGAGGGTAAGGAGTATTTAAATAAACCAAAAGAAGAATAAGACTAAAAGGAGGATATGCAAACTAAATGTAACTAGGGGATGGGTATGGGATGGGTATGGGGTATGGGATAAGAGTAAATGGGATGAAAGGGAATGGGACTACAAGGAATGGGGTATGGAGTGTAGTATGAGGGGGTATGGGGTATGGAGTGTATGTAGTGTTATTGATAAGTGTATGTATGTATTGAATGTGTTTGCGTGTAAATGTGTTAAGTGTACAGAAAAATCACTCGCTCGCTAACTCACACTACTACTAATTCTCACTAACACACTACTAATAATTCTCACTAACAAACACTCCCACTAACGTTCACTAACTACCACTAACTGACGCTCCCACTAACAACTCTCACTAACAACTCCCACTCCCACTAACTCACTCACGCTCCCACTAACAGACTCTCTCCCACTCCCACTAACTCACGATAACACTAACAACTGACTCTCACGCTAACACTAACTCACTAACTCACTCACAATAATTCACCAACTCTCTAATATTAAACCTCCAATCTCCAAAGACCCACCAGCAACACAGTCAAAGAAGCCCTGCTTGTGTGGTGCTTATATACCCTGTGTAAATGTTTAATGATGTACCAATTTCTGTTGTAAATTGTGTTCATGTGTGCTTTATTATCAATTAATATTAGTGCAATGTGTATTAGTTGTGTGAATTTGCGCATGCTCATTTTGAGTTATTTGTGGAATGTGTAGAATGCGATGATGTCATAGTGGTCGTTTTCTCTAACATTGTCCAATAGTATTCTTTTTAAATGTGAATTTGCGATGGTGTGGTATTATTGAAGTGTTGTATATGTATGTTTGTCCTAATATATAGTGATATTGAATGCAAATATTTTTCTAGTCTATGTATATATTTTTTATTCCTTGTTGTTATTTTGCGAATTTCCGCATCTTAAAGTATATGCGTATTCCCCGTATATAATTTTATTTCAAATCCCCCCGTTTGTGAATGTGTAATGCTTGTGTGCTTTGTTGATTGATTGTTGTTGTGACATTTGCGGCGTGTTATTGTTGTGCATGATGTGGTATGCGTCATATGACCGAGCTGTGCGTATTCTCGCGAGATCGAGTGTTAGGTGAAAAAAATCAATTTTTTGCCTTTCCCATTGATCTCTATGGGAGACTGTCTAACGCGGGCAGGATTACGCGTGTGACATACACGCGTTAGGAGCATCGTTAGATGGTCTTATTTGTACTCTAAATACCGGAGTCAAACAATGCCGTGCGTTAGACATAAAACACGCGTGGCGTTAGCAGGCCATCTACCGCCGAACTCTAAATCTAGGCCTCTATGTGCTAATACTTTCTAGTTGATCTTATGGTACCTAAATAAGAAGTTTTAAAGTTATATGTTTACGAAAAACTAATTATATTGGGGAATATATATCTATGATTTGTAAATATGTGTAATTTGTTAAATTCAATAATTTTATTATGTTAGTGTATATATTATGTCTTATTTATAGTTATACCTTTGAAGTATAGATGTGCCCATTTTTTTTTCCTGAAGCGCAATTATATTATTATATAAAAAGACAATCAGTGGTGGCATGGTAAAATGTATAGTAAAACATATATGGATAGTGTTTCCAATATATATAATACAATTTCATATAGGTTATTACTAGGTTTGTATATGTAAATTGTTACTAGGTTTGTATATATATATATATATATATGTGAAAATTTACAGGATTAACGGTCTAGGATGAATGGATTTAAGTCTAGCTCTGAATTCAATCCTTGTGGAAATAATGTTTTTAATTCAAAAATAAGTTCAGCTTCTTTTCTAAGGAGTAGTTGGTCAAAATTTCCTCCTCTCCAAGGTTTTGCAATCTTACAGATACCCCTTGCATGGCCTCTGCACACGTATCTCGTTACTGCTGGGCCTTGGCGCCTTTATCAGCGGTGTTACTTTGGAGTTTCCATGGAGCGCATCTATCTGAGGGCCATGCAGGACAGTCGCAACCTCCGGTTCACTGTTGGTATGCAGCAGATTGATCTCGCTAGATCTTTTATGGTTGCGTTGTAGGCGAGCCGGAAACGGTCTTGAAAGGGAAGATGGCGGCTGCTCATGGTTCAAGACGCCCTCCATTTTATCACACATCCTCTCGTGGTCAATCAGGGTGGGTGGGTATCCGGTGAGTGTGAAGTTAGACCTGCAGGTTTCAGGTATTGTATGAGAAAGAGCTGCGCCATAGCGTTCTATCAGGCCATGCATCTGGTTCAAAATGAAGGCTGCTGTATCAATGCTCATTTTAGGTCAGTGAGTATTGAGGAGCCCGGAACCATAAAGGTAAGGCGAGAGTCACTATATAGTTGTCCAAAAGTGGGGAAATATTAAGCTACCACATACACCTCCTGATCAGGGTAAAATATGGAAAAGTAGGCAATTGAGCTGTTAAAAATAATAAGTATGCCAGGAGCTCTAGATATGTGCGTCTTGCCTCGGTGGTAGTTGGCTCCGCCCCCCGGATTTTTTTATTTTGATAGGGCTATTAGATTAGGTGTAATTAGTTTAAATATCTGATCATTTCTTTTTTTTATTTTGTGTAATTTAGTGGGGTTTTTTGTTGTAATTTAGGTAATTGTATTTAATTAATGTAATTTATTTAATTGTAGTGTAAGGTTAGGTTTTATTTTACAGGTAAATTTGTATTTATTTTAGCTAGGTAGTTAGTAAACAGTTAATAACTATTTAGTAACTATTCTACCTAGTTAAAATAAATACAAACTTGCCTTTAAATAAAAATAAACCCTAAAATAGATACAATCGCCTAGATTACAAGTTTTGTCTGTAAAAACTTGCAGGGCTAACAAGCCTTTTTTTTTCCAGCGCACACTTTAAACAATGCTGGTATTACAAGTTTTCTGAATGGCTGCGTTAGCCTCAGAAAAGTGAGTGTTGAGCAAATTTAACTCCACTTCTACCTGTAATACCAGCGTTGCTTACAGTAGCGGTAAGCTGACTAAAACGTGCTCATGCACGATTTCCCCATAGGATACAATGAGGCTGAGCTGGCTGAAAAAAACCTAACACCTGCAAAAAGCAGCGTTCACCTCCTAACGCAGCCCCATTGTTTCCTACTGGGAAACACTTTCTAAGTCTACACCTAACACCCTAACATGAACCCGGTTTAAACACCCCTAACCTTACACTTATTAACCCCTAATCTGCCAACCGGACATTGCCGCCACTATAATAAATGTATTAACCCCTAAACCGCTGCCCTCCCACCTCCAAACACTATAATAAATTGTATTAACCCCTAATCTGCCGCCCCCAACGTCGCCGCTACTATAATAAAGTTATTAACCCATAAACCTAAGTCTAACCCTAACCCTAACACCCCCCTAACTTAAATATAATTTAAATCAAAAGAAATAAAATTACTATAATTAAATAAATTAATCCTATTTAAAACTAAATACTTACCTATAAAATAAACCCTAATATAGCTACAATATAACTAATAGTTACATTGTAGCTATTTTGGGATTTATTTTTATTTTACAGGCAAGTTTGTATTTATTTTAACTAGGTACAATAGCTATTAAATAGTTAATAACTATTTAATAGCTACCTAGTTAAAATAATTACAAAATTACCTGTAAAATAAATCCTAACCTAAGTTACAAATACACCTAACACTACACTATCAATAAATTAATTAACGCCTAGATTTAGGGTTTTGCGTTAGAAGGGGTGCGTTAGCTAGGCGTCTTTTTTTTCTAACGCACGTTGTTTTTAACGCTGGTATTTAGAGTTTAAAAACAATCTTCTAACGCAACTCCTAACGTGTATATTTAATACGTGTAATCCCACCCGCGTTAGACAGTCTCCCATAGAGATCAATGAGAAATCAAACAAGCACGCTTTTCTCACCTAACACTCGATCCCGCGAGAAATACGCACTGCTCGGTCATATGACATATACCACATAATGCACAACTAAAACACACTGCAAATGTCATAACAACAATCACAAAACATAGCACACACGCATTACACATTCATAAGCGGGGAATTTTTTTTACACTAAACGAGGAATACGCATATACCTTACGATACGGAAATACGGAAAAAAACAACACGGAAAAATAAATGCACACTCATACACAAGCAAAATACTCGCATTCAACATTACGGAATATTAGGACAAACATACATTTACAACACTTCACAAATACGACACCATCACCAATTAACATTTACAGATAATACTATTGGATGTTATGGAAAACGATCACTATGACATCATCGCATTCTACACATTCCACAAATACTAAATCAATATGAGCATGCGCAAATTCACATAACTAATACACATTGCACGCATACTAATTACTAACAAAGCACACCTGAACACAATTTACAAGGCAAACCGGTACATCATTAAACATTTACATAGGGTATATAAGCACCACACAAGCATGGCTTCTTTGACTGTGTTGCTGGTGGGTTTTTGGAGAATTAGAGAGATTTAGTGCCTTATTGTGAGCTAGTGTTAGTGTGAGAGAGTGACTTAGTATTATTGTGTGGGTTAGTGGTAGTGTGAGGTGGTAGTGTGAGTTAGTGGTAGTGTGAGTTAGTGGTAGTGTTAGTTAGTGGTAGCGTGAGTTAGTGGTAGCGTGAGTTAGTAAGAGAGCGGTAGTGAGCGAACGTTGGTTTGGGTGAGTGTGCGAGTGCTTTTTCTGTATACGTAACATATTTACATGCAAACACATTCAATACATACATACAGTTATCAATAACACTACATACACTCCATACCCCATCCCCTCTCATACTACACTCCATACCCCATTTCCTGTAGTCCCATTCCCTTTCATCCCATTCCCTGTAATCCCATACCCCATTCCCTGCAATCCCATACCCCATTCCCTCTAATCCCATCCCCATCCCCTAGTTACATTTAGTTTACATATCCTCCTTTTAGTCTTCTCATACATTTTGGTTGGTTAAATATTCCTTACCCTCTTTTATTTATATCCCTTTCACACTTTAAGCACTTTTTTTGTCTTTTTTATTTATTTATTTTGACCCCCTTTCATTTGGGCACAGTCACTTTTTGTTGGAGTAGTTAGGGCTTAGTTTAGGGAAGAAATGGAAGAGGAGGGCAGGCAGGAGATTAGTCAGGGGAGAGGGAGAGGGGGGGGAGAGGAACAGGACAGGAAGGGGGGCAGGAAGCGGGGGAGAAAGCGGTGGGTGGACCCAGCCACTTGGTTCAAGATGAACAAGTGGCTGGGCCTAGTGACGGACAGAGTAGGGCTTCACAGCCGGGAAACAGAGGGCACCATCACAGGGGAAGGCCAAGACGACTAGGGAGGCAAGGTTTACTATGGAGGAGAAGGAGGCCCTCATAGAGGCGTATATAGACAGGTATAGGAGGCTGCAAGCTCAGAAGACCACCCCGAGTGACAAGAGGAAGCTCTGGCTGGAGATAATGGATGCAGTGAATGCAGTGGGGGACCATAACAGATATATGGACTTGATTAAACATCACTACTGGGACTGCAAGATGGAGCTGAAAAGAAAAATAACCAGGGAGTACCAACATGCAACTGGGACCGGTGGTGGCCCTCCAATTAACGTGGAGTATTCCCGATGGGAGGAAATGTTGCATCCCAGCATCTCCGAGGTGGCCATAGTCAGGATCGGAGGAATCGATACCGGGAACCTGCCACTCTCATCTGACGTAAGCTCATTTAAGAATCTATTAACATCCAAAATAAAGAATGTATTTAAGGATATGGTTAATGCTATTACGCTGTTTAACACATTATTACGTAAACGCATTCACAATTACCTTGCAATTACATTACTATCTAGGCTACAGGTGTGCAGTTAAACAGACTGAAAACAAACGCAAAAACATTCAGATTGACCAGATAGATATCACAAACACGGTTTGGAAAATGCGGAAATCGTATTGATTGTTAGATTTCAAAGTGGATTAATGAGGCTGCATTTGTAATTCTATTGTAAGCAAAAGCATTTACATCTTTATTTGGAAATATGCTAATGTATACATTTCTTTATTTTTGCAATATACAGAGTCTGGGGAGGAGGCAGCACAGCAACTACAGGCTCCTCCTTCGCTCAGGTATGAGAGTGGTGGGGATGAATCGCCACCTCTGAGAGAAATGAAAGAGGCCCCCCCATGCACAAGAAGAAGAGGCCCCCCCTGCACAAGAAGAAGAGGCCCCCCTGAAGCAGAAGAAGAGGACCCTCAAGCACCAGCAGGCCGCCGTGCACCAGCAGGCCGCCATGCACCAGCAGGCTGCAGTGCACAACAGGAGGAGATAGCCGAGGTGCAGGTGTTGCTAGATTTCATAGAGCAGATGCGTGCCTCCCGGAGGGAAAATATCCAATCTCGAAGTCAGATGAGAAAAGATCTTCGTGCCATTCGAGAAGGACAAAGAGAAATTATACAGGTCCTTAGAGGAGTTGAACAAGGACAAAACTGGATTGTGCAGATTCTAGAAGATATGTTTAATTTCTTCCGGGAAGCGCATGCCTAGCCATCTGCTGCTGGGCCATCTGCTGCTGAGCCATCTCATCTTGGTACTCCTCCATCTCCTCCTCAGCTTGGTCATCCCAGTACTCCTCCTTCCCCTCTTCCCACAACATATCCGATGAGAACTCGTCGGAGGGGGCAGTTGCCCCCCTAAAGCCTCAGTCTCGTGGGAAGAGGGGAAGGAAGAGGAAGGAAGTATTTTTTGAAATATATGTTTGTTTTGTATTTATTTAATGTGTAATAGATAGGTATGTGATGATGTGGTTTTCATACACTTGTGGACCACACTCTGTCTATAATCTGCTTCTATGGGACCGGGTCCATGGAGGCAGATTGTTTGCAGAGTGTGGGTTATAAGTTTGTGGACACCACATCATCACATACCTATCCTTTTTCATGATATTGATTGGTTTCTGTGATGTGATGTCCAAACTGTTTCCCTAATCTCAAACAAAATGACCATTACAATAATACATGATGGCATATTACTGTTTGAATGCCAATAACACAGCTTAAAGGGACAGTCAGAACATTATTGTTTACAAAGAAAAAACTGTATTACGCATTATCAGGTTTGAAACAAAAACATGGAGAAATACATGTGTGACTTATGTGATTACCCTTGTATCTATGCCTCTGAAAAATGACCACTTATTTATGTTATTTTGACAGAACAACATTTTAGACAATCAATCCAGGGTAAATATGCTGTATGAGCTCAATGTTTTCTATATGAAAATGCTATCAAAATGCCCTCTAGTGGTCAAAATGCATTCCGGTTAGATGCACTCTTCAAGCTCTAAGAAATGAGCACATGAACCTCCCTAGGTTTAGCTAGCAACTAAGAATAGCAAGAGAACTATGATAAATTGTTGACATATGCTAACATATACTAATCTTTAGTGATTGTTGGTATATCTACATGTACTTGTTCAAACAAGAAATATTGGAATAGGATTTCTATTGACGTGTTAAATAAAGTCTGTTTTCTTAAAGAGACATTATTGTGTTTGAATTATTTTAGAAAGACATTTTATTTACAAGGAATATGGTTTCAAGTCCTTTTATGAGTGAATAAACAAATATATGCTCACACTAATATATTTGGAGATTAACCAATGTGGAACTCATACATGACACAATACTCAACATTTAAATTAAAGGGACAGTATACAATCTTTTTCAGAGAACTGCATGTAATAGACACTACTAGAAACAACAAGATGACCACATACTGCTATCAAAATCCATAAGAAAAAGGTTTAAACACTTTCTTAGAAAATCTGTTTATCTATATTGAAAAGATAGCTGGAAAGCCCATTCCAAGTGGAAAATAAGACAATACCCCTTTATTTGCATATGAAAAGACCCTTTACACAAACAGGAGCAAGCTGGAGAAGGTAGCTGATGGTACTCACATCAAACTTTGAGGCTTGGCGAGGAAAACCACTGCAATGTTATTTAAACATAAGCAAAACTAGACATTGATTATGAAAAAAAAGGACTATATAAATAGATTGGAAAAACATATGTGTTTTAAAAATGAGTGTATAATGACCCTTTCATAAAATTATACCACGACATAACCTCTAGAAGAAATAGGCATCTCATATATTTAACATATGATAAAGATAAATGCAAATTGATTTTCTTGATTCTAATACAATAGCGCATATTTCTGAATTCGATATGTTGAAAAATAAACACAACACAGTCATTATTCATAAAAAGGAACATATTGTTGACAAACATATTAAACAAGATGGACTATATTCATGGATTTGCACTTGCCTCAAAATATCTTATGCAGGAAAACATTTTACTTTCATTTGTTTATTCAACCAGACAGCCATCAAAAGAAAATGTTGTGTTCTTTATCAGCTATGGGTCAACAATGTACATGATTCACACAATCCATACTCGCCATGGTTTTAACCCTTTAAGGACACAGCTTTCAGTTTGCTCAATTGTTTTATGACGGAAAAATTCCGTCATATGTCCTTAAGAGGTTAAACTTGGCTTCTCATTCACAAACGTGGGTTACGTGCAAATTCTAATATTGCGGGACTACGTAATACAATCAGACGGTTTTTACACCTTGCCATGTGACGTCTTCATTAACATGGCGCATCCTTGATCGCGTAAAAACACCATCCAATAAAAGGCGCATCCTTGATCGCTTAAAAACGTCATCCAATAAAAGGTGGATCCTTGATCGCGTAAAAACGCCATCCAATAAAAGGCGCATCCTTGATCGTGTAAAAACCCATCCAATAAAAGGCGCATCCTTGATCACGTAAAAACGTCAGCCAATACAAGGACTCATTGGACAGCCTGGCAGGTGACATCTTAAGCAACATGGCGCATCCGAGATCGAGTAAAAACGTCAGCCAATACAAGGACTCATTTGATAGCTTGGCATATCAATAAGAAACGTATTTATATTTTAGAAACTAGTATGTGTCTATATTGCTAGCTAGGAATGTCACGCTAGATAACGTAATACTGTGATATATGAAATAGAAACCATTATTAAAAATAAGGAGATATTTCAGTAGAAGCAGAGGATTATTAACTAAACTATTTAGCAAGCAGCATGGTTTAAATAGACATGAAAACAATATTTTAGGTTACACGATTATGTACGACATTGCAATTTGAAATACATTGTAACAATAAATGCAAATCTTTGGATTATTGTGTTTCATGTCCCTTTAACTGAGAATTAATGCTAGGAGATGCATTCGGAAAATAGGGATGTGTTATATATTATATGTTAAAGGGACAGTCAACCCCAGAAATTATGTTGTTTAAAAATAAAGCTAATCTCTTTATTACACATTCCCCATTTTTGAACAACCAACACAGTTAGATATTAATATACTTTTTACTTCTGTTATTATCTTGTATCTAAGCTTCTGCTGACTGCCCCCTTATTTCAGTTCTTTTGACAGACATGCAGTTTAGCCAATCAATGCTCACTCCTAGGTCACTTTACGTGCATGAGCTCAATGTTATCTATATGAAACGTGAACTAATGCCTTATAGTAGTCAAAATGTATTCAGATTAGAGGCAGTCTTCAAGGTCGAAGAAATTAGCATATGAACCTCCTAGTTTTAGCTTTCAACTAAGAATGGTGTAATATCTCACAAGGAGATGAAAAGGCGCGCTGTTATAAACATATAAGACAAGCAATGCAAATTGTGATATGAGCCCTAAAATGTAAAGGTCCCACAAATAGTTACTTTATCGAGTGTGTCTTACTCGGCCGTCGGCTCTGGAAAAAATAATGGCAGTCCGTATGAGTACGGTGATCTTGTTCGTCCAAGTTTCTGTGTAGGCAGCTCCTCTTGTTCCTAGAGAGCAGGGATATAACTGTTTAGAAAAAGAGATGGAGAGGGCGCCACATAGCGTAATATTGTTTCAAAAGGGATAATACAACAAGCAGAGAGGTAATGCGCTTACCGGAGACTGTGGTACTGTGCTGTGACCAGTACTAACTCGCCTGCTAGCACTTTAGTCAGTGGCTAGTACACTGTCAGATACGATCCTTCCCTGGGCTTTCTCCTTGGGACAGGGAATTGTGCTGTAGGCGATTCTAGGTTCGGCAACTATAGTATATTGCTCAGTTAGGTTTGTTCCATAAAAGAGATGCACAACTTCCAAAGATTAAAAGAATTTAAAATAGGCTTTATTATAACGCGTTTCTCAACCACCAAGGGTCGTTTCTTCAGATACCAAAGCGAATAAAATATATTACAAATCTTGACATTTTATACACATTTGTATGATTAAAAAGGAAGTTGTCACAAAAGTTTCAAACCAATGAAAAACATTTCAAGATTCAACTGAAAAGCCGAAAAAAGGGCTTGACAGGTGTTACAATTAGTGTGAATTTAAACAGCATTGGAAGGTCATGATTATTTAAAATTGGAACAGCTGTAAACTTCAGCTAGAAAAAAGGCTTAGATTTACCAACATAGCATATCAAAAAGAAAACAAACGAAAAATGTATAACCACAATTTTGAGACTTCAATTTGAAATAATTATGAGGAAATGTAAATTATTTTAAAACATGTGATGCACAAAATTGCACATATAAAATAGAGGCCATGGCATAATCAATTGTGAATAATGATATGTCTGAAAGCTGTGTTGTATGTTTAAAGGGATATTTGCAACAGGCAATGAAAAAGAAGTATATCCGCGCTTTGTATACTTTAATTCTAAATAATAATGCTAAATGTAAACTTGTATATGAATTGTGCAAGAAATAATATCAATAGACGGCCATTATGTAATAAAATATAAAAACATAATAGTGCTGAAATCTGTGTGTTGGTAGATTGCAATGACGAAGTAAGAGAAGTAACCCATAGACATCTTTTATTGAGTGCTATTTATGCATAGTGCCTGAAACTAATCTCCATTTTATTTTTGAACTGACCATTATGGAAAGAACTATAATAAATTCTTGAGTATCATATCTCTTTAAACTTTTTTAAGAATATATTTGATACTTCTTCAAATGATCTTACATTTATGACCTCGATAAATGTGAGGAAAGGTAATATTCAAATAGTTAAACATAAAGGTTCGAAATGGATATTCATCTTGGTTATTTGTATTTGACCTATGATAGTGTTCTAGTGCAGTATCAAAAATGTGAGTGTACATCTAAGATTATTTGGACAAATTCATTGGATAGTCACCTATGTAAAAATGGTTGCAGTGTTTGTGTTCATGGGGATATAGGTAAATTGTATAAATGTTATCGGAGGAGTAGTTGTAATATATGCAAATTTCTGATTTCTGTGATTATATTTGAAAGATATTATGAAAAGATATGTATTTAGAATGTGTGTAGCATAAATAACATGAAAGATAAATAGACCTTAATATTGTTGATGGAAGTGGTATGTATGCATATGTTAAAAAACAATATGTGTCACCCAAAAATGTTCCACGGTTTGTTGTGGATATGTATCATGTGTTTGCAATATGTGTAACAAATAATATTGTTGTGTATTGGTATGTAGAAATGATATTGATATGTATTGGTATGTAGAAGTAATCAATCTGTGTGTGTAGTATTGTGTAGAAATGATATTGATATGTATTGGTATGTAGAAGTGATCAATCTGTGTGTGTGGTATCATGTAGGTGAACTAGTGTTAGTTTACCCATAATGTATGATGTGCACAAAGTGGTGAAATAGTGTATCTGTAGTGCCGGAATTGTAGATGTGTTGATCTATTGTTCAATGTAAGCTATATGTAGATATGAATCGGAGAAAGAAATGGAGAGGAGCAATGTTGCAGTAAAGGGTATATAGGTGTTTGAAAGCTGAAGGATAGGTTGATATTACTATGGGGGTAATATCAATCAATTGAAGGCTGCCAGATCTAAATTGGCATTCAGCCCCAATGGATATAGTGTTCTTAAACGGTATATCCAGAATGTTTCACGTTGTCTCAATTTGAGTAGTCTGTTATAGTCATTATTTTTTGGAACGAAATCAATCGGAATATAATTATAAATATAAGGATTTCCATTATGTTTTGTCAAGCAATGATGGGGTATGCTGTGTTTAATGTTCTTTTTTTTACAATTTTTGCAGTTGCGATGATGTTCCCCCCACCTCGTACGTAGTCTCCTTGATGTACGACCTACGTACTGGAGGCCACATATGCACTCCATGAGGTATACTGTATAGGAGGATTCGCAATTGAAAAAAATGGGAATCTGAAAATTTTCTCCTGTAACTGTGGATTTGAAATTCTTTGTACCAGATTTAATGATTTTGCATGTCCCACAGCCCGATTTGCCGCATTTGTATAGCCCACATATACCAAACAGACCTTTGTTTCGTATTTGGATATGATTTTTGTTTATCCTCTGAACATGTTTGACTTTTTTGCTTGGAGCTAATTTGCTTCTTAATGTAGGAGCTCTCCTATAAACTATTTTCGGTATCGTGGTCTGTGCAATTTCGTCTGATTCTTCGAAATTGGCTATAGGGGATATTATGTATCCACTTTTTGTGGTGGTTACTATTATAGTTAAGAAAGCTATTGCTGTCTACGTCTTTGAAATATGTTTTTGATTTAATTTGATTATTGTCAATACTTAGATACAGATCCAAATATTCAATATGGGATGTTTGGGGGGGGCGGAGCCTACACTCAATGCGGCAGGACGGGTTTCAATGAAGCTCTCTGAGCCAGAAACTATTTTTATGAGTTTTTCATAGTAATTTTCGATATTTCTTATGCTGAAGAAATTAATTACTGCAACCTATACCTATACTCTAAAAGTGGAAACTTTGACTGATGTCCTGCCTATGTTTGTTGGGGCAGCTACGTGACAACCTTCTTCTCCAGCCTATCAGCCATTACAGCAAGTATCTGCACCCACGCAGTTAGTTCAGGTATAGAAGAAGCCCCTGAAAGGGATTTTGTACGTAGGACTGGGGCTGCCGCAATACTACCCCCCCCCGAATACCGGGGTTACGATATCCTGGAATAGGATAGCAACTGTACCCTTACTAGCCAGAGCCGCCATTATTCATTCATACCATGGAGAGAGATTTAGAAGAGGCTCTCCTGGCACTGCTAAACGAGCATTATCTAAAACTACACAAGCTACTGGATAACTGTTTCAAGGGGACTGGGAGAACCGGTGAGAGTACTGAGGCGATGCCGGAACCTACCCCTTCCCCCGATATGCTTCCTGTAATGGCGGCAGAGGATCTATACATGGAGGGAACACGCTCATCTGACGTTCTGAGCACTGCTGTGGAGGAGACGCTGATGTTGGTAGATGGCAGAGATGACAATGCAGTATGCTCAGCGGAACCTCCACAGCACGTATCCACCAACAAGCAGACAACTTTGCCTCGGATAATAGATGAGACCGGGGACTTGTCCACGTGGGATGATACACGGGCAACTATCAAGGATGGCACTCAGAATCAATGCAGGTGGATTATGGGGCCTGCGGCCCCCGGACTTTCCGTTGTTCACTGGGACATCCCTTGTGCTGCCTTGTTTGAGACCGGCAACTCCACAGACATAGAACCTGGTTCTAGTATTGGCACCCGGAGCCCTGGGGGAGCGAGCCGCAAGTGGGGGAGTATTCTTGAGCAGAGACATCATCTCGCCCTGTTCCCGGCACACACCACAGATGGAGTTGGCCTAATGTGGCGTTCTGGTATAGGATAATTGCTAAAAATCTGTACGGGCGACAGCACTAGGTGAGAAGGTGCAGTAACATTTTGATATTTCCCCAGCCGCAGCCAGACGAACATTGGGACTGCTTACTTAGCGCCTCATCCATATGGGGGCTTATCTTAAAGATGGGTTCTATATGCTTGCCCGAACCTAGTACACGGGACTTACAATGGCGGCGCTTGAGCCTGAAGTATGGGGATACTTATCTGGACACTATCACATATACTATATTGCCCGGAACGTAGATAGTGTGGTCTGCTGCCTTACTCACATTAATTGTTGGTACTACCTGCATGATAACTTTATTTCCTCTTGCGAGGTTATTTGCAGCTCCCTTCTCCTAATTACAGAGAATAGTTTTGAAAGGTTATTCATATGTTTGACAATTGCACACTTTAATATTTAGGAATGTGTTTAATATCTTTCTAGCTGAACAACTTTGGGAACTGTTTTTTTTTTTTTTTTCCCTTTATTGCCCCCTCTGCTATGGGAACGTTCACCTGCAGCTAAGTTTACATCCATAGGAACTTTTATGGCGGCACCAGAGCTTGAGGTCTGTTAGATGATAAATGTTTAGGCATTACCATACTCTACTCTCACTTGTGAACTGTGTGTATAACGTTTCATCCTTACTGTTTGTAACTAGAGTATTGCTTAACTTTTGAATTTAGTGGTTAGACATAATAGGCTAGCAATGTTTTCACATATTCCTACTGGTGAACGTTACAAAGGTTAACCCTGCCCTGGTAAGAGTGAGGCCAGTCAAAGCTTTCCCCATAAATATTTTGCTGAATATCTTTTCTACAGACTTGGATTCTAGGGGCTTATATTTCTGGTATGTCTGTAACTCTTACCCCTGTGTAATATACAACTAATGCTAAGCTGTCAGCGGCCGAGACAGCAAAAGCATGTTCACCTTTTTTACTACCTTAATATTGGGGGGGATTAATATAATATAATATACCTACATAGCAGACAATACACTCCACTTACTATATTGACACAGGTTTCACCTTTCCAGAGCCTTTTATGTATTGCATTGCTCCCTTACAAAGTTAAGCACATATCTGGTCCCCATCTATTACAGACACAATAGGTTCCTTAGCTCGCCCTTTCAACTGAACTGACTTGGTCCCTGTAAACTTATCAATTTGTGAATGTTTTTGAATTAGCTCTTGTAGTAAATAGCTAACTGACTTACATCACAACAGAACAAGCCTCACTTATTGTACTGTACCTACTTCCCCATAGCATGGATCTCTAGGTCCGCCATGAATATCAAGATCTTAATGTATTCTGTTTCCCTGTTATTGGTTTTATTGAAGCTGTCCACTCACTATAAAAATATCTGTAAATAGTTGAGAGCATTAGAGTGGCCAACAGTTATTTGTTTATGTCCCCATGGGTAGTTTAGGCTCACTGGGTCCCCAGATTAGTGCTAATTATTAAAATATACAGTGCCTAGCTGTTGATGTTATTTCAAAGGTTAGTATTTACCTAGCAAGGATTTAAGTTTTCAAAAACCTAGTAATAAACCTATAAAATTTAAAATAGAGGTTTACCAACTGGGACCCAAAAGTGGTCCCCTATTATTTATAGCTGTCTTCTGTAACTCCATGTTTAAGTAATACAGAGGGGTCCAAAAGTGGCCTCTGATTCCATCTAGAAGACATACCATTTAATTAATAAGTATAAGTATACCTAATGATTTTTCTTTTTTCTTTTTCCTCAAATGATGCCGTATAATTATACTATGTACATTATGGGTGTATTGCCTTTGTTTGTATTGTTTGAAACAATTTTGTATATTGATTGTCTTGGAAGGCATTGACTGTGTATTTTGAACTAAACCTCAATAAAAATTATAAAAAAAAAAAAAAAATATGGGATGTTTGGATATCTTTGAAAACATATTTCAAAGACGTAGACAGCAATAGCTTTCTTAACTATAATAGTAACCACCACAAAAAGTGGATACATAATATCCCCTATAGCCAATTTCGAAGAATCAGACGAAATTGCACAGACCACGATACCTTTTTGGAACAAAGTAAGATCCTATACAACAGGTTTTTAGAAAAAGAATACCCCCGATATCTACTCGACAGATCTTTAGAAAGAGCATCATCATTAAACAGAAACGATATTCTAATCAATAAAAAAGAAAATAGTCAATCACATAACACCATGATAAGAGAGACGCTTTTCATAACACAATTCAATTCTGACTTCCAACAATTAGAACATATATTACACAAACATTGGCACATTATTCAAAGAGATCCTATATTAAAACATCTGGTAAAAGACAAACCGAAAATAGTTTATAGGAGAGCTCCTACATTAAGAAGCAAATTAGCTCCAAGCAAAAAAGTCAAACATGTTCAGAGGATAAACAAAAATCATATCCAAATACGAAACAAAGGTCTGTTTGGTATATGTGGGCTATACAAATGCGGCAAATCGGGCTGTGGGACATGCAAAATCATTAAATCTGGTACAAAGAATTTCAAATCCACAGTTACAGGAGAAAATTTTCAGATTCCCATTTTTTTCAATTGCGAATCCTCCTATACAGTATACCTCATGGAGTGCATATGTGGCCTCCAGTACGTAGGTCGTACATCAAGGAGACTACGTACGAGGTGGGGGGAACATCATCGCAACTGCAAAAATTGTAAAAAAAAGAACATTAAACACAGCATACCCCATCATTGCTTGACAAAACATAATGGAAATCCTTATATTTATAATTATATTCCGATTGATTTCGTTCCAAAAAATAATGACTATAACAGACTACTCAAATTGAGACAACGTGAAACATTCTGGATATACCGTTTAAGAACACTATATCCATTGGGGCTGAATGCCAATTTAGATCTGGCAGCCTTCAATTGATTGATATTACCCCCATTGTAATATCAACCTATCCTTCAGCTTTCAAACACCTATATACCCTTTACTGCAACATTGCTCCTCTCCATTTCTTTCTCCGATTCATATCTACATATAGCTTACATTGAACAATAGATCAACACATCTACAATTCCGGCACTACAGATACACTATTTCACCACTTTGTGCACATCATACATTATGGGTAAACTAACACTAGTTCACCTACATGATACCACACACACAGATTGATCACTTCTACATACCAATACATATCAATATCATTTCTACACAATACTACACACACAGATTGATTACTTCTACATACCAATACATATCAATATCATTTCTACATACCAATACACAACAATATTATTTGTTACACATATTGCAAACACATGATACATATCCACAACAAACCGTGGAACATTTTTGGGTGACACATATTGTTTTTTAACATATGCATACATACCACTTCCATCAACAATATTAAGGTCTATTTATCTTTCATGTTATTTATGCTACACACATTCTAAATACATATCTTTTCATAATATCTTTCAAATATAATCACAGAAATCAGAAATTTGCATATATTACAACTACTCCTCCGATAACATTTATACAATTTACCTATATCCCCATGAACACAAACACTGTAACCATTTTTACATAGGTGACTATCCAATGAATTTGTCCAAATAATCTTAGATGTACACTCACATTTTTGATACTGCACTAGAACACTATCATAGGTCAAATACAAATAACCAAGATGAATATCCATTTCGAACCTTTATGTTTAACTATTTGAATATTACCTTTCCTCACATTTATCGAGGTCATAAATGTAAGATCATTTGAAGAAGTATCAAATATATTCTTAAAAAAGTTTAAAGAGATATGATACTCAAGAATTTATTATAGTTCTTTCCATAATGGTCAGTTCAAAAATAAAATGGAGATTAGTTTCAGGCACTATGCATAAATAGCACTCAATAAAAGATGTCTATGGGTTACTTCTCTTACTTCGTCATTGCAATCTACCAACACACAGATTTCAGCACTATTATGTTTTTATATTTTATTACATAATGGCCGTCTATTGATATTATTTCTTGCACAATTCATATACAAGTTTACATTTAGCATTATTATTTAGAATTAAAGTATACAAAGCGCGGATATACTTCTTTTTCATTGCCTGTTGCAAATATCCCTTTAAACATACAACACAGCTTTCAGACATATCATTATTCACAATTGATTATGCCATGGCCTCTATTTTATATGTGCAATTTTGTGCATCACATGTTTTAAAATAATTTACATTTCCTCATAATTATTTCAAATTGAAGTCTCAAAATTGTGGTTATACATTTTTC
Source organism: Bombina bombina (assembly GCF_027579735.1). Classification (NCBI taxonomy): domain Eukaryota; kingdom Metazoa; phylum Chordata; class Amphibia; order Anura; family Bombinatoridae; genus Bombina; species Bombina bombina. The sequence goes on along the minus strand of NC_069504.1, from coordinate 483,843,621 downwards.
GTTTGTTTTCTTTTTGATATGCTATGTTGGTAAATCTAAGCCTTTTTTCTAGCTGAAGTTTACAGCTGTTCCAATTTTAAATAATCATGACCTTCCAATGCTGTTTAAATTCACACTAATTGTAACACCTGTCAAGCCCTTTTTTCGGCTTTTCAGTTGAATCTTGAAATGTTTTTCATTGGTTTGAAACTTTTGTGACAACTTCCTTTTTAATCATACAAATGTGTATAAAATGTCAAGATTTGTAATATATTTTATTCGCTTTGGTATCTGAAGAAACGACCCTTGGTGGTTGAGAAACGCGTTATAATAAAGCCTATTTTAAATTCTTTTAATCTTTGGAAGTTGTGCATCTCTTTTATGGAACAAACCTAACTGAGCAATATACTATAGTTGCCGAACCTAGAAACGCCTACAGCACAATTCCCTGTCCCAAGGAGAAAGCCCCGGGAAGGATCGTATCTGACAGTGTACTAGCCACTGACTAAAGTGCTAGCAGGCGAGTTAGTACTGGTCACAGCACAGTACCACAGTCTCCGGTAAGCGCATTACCTCTCTGCTTGTTGTATTATCCCTTTTGAAACAATATTACGCTATGTGGCGTCCTCTCCATCTCTTTTTCTTTTTTTTTTCCAACTAAGAATTCCAAGAGAACAAAGCAAAATTGTTGATAAAAGTAAATTAGGAAGTTTGTTAAAATCGCATGCCCTATTTAAATAATGAATCATCTTTTGGGACTTGACTATCCCTTTAACTATAGCTATGGTATCCATCTTTAACATTTAAAAGGTACACATGATAAATACATATGTCATTGATGTTTACAGGGAGTGCAGAATTATTAGGCAAGTTGTATTTTTGAGGATTAATTTTATTATTGAACAACAACCATGTTCTCAATGAACCCAAAAAACTCATTAATATCAAAGCTGAATAGTTTTAGAAGTAGTTTTTAGTTTGTTTTTAGTTATAGCTATTTTAGGGGGATATCTGTGTGTGCAGGTGACTATTACTGTGCATAATTATTAGGCAACTTAACAAAAAACAAATATATACCCATTTCAATTATTTATTTTTACCAGTGAAACCAATATAACATCTCAACATTCACAAATATACATTTCTGACATTCAAAAACAAAACAAAAACAAATCAGTGACCAATATAGCCACCTTTCTTTGCAAGGACACTCAAAAGCCTGCCATCCATGGATTCTGTCAGTGTTTTGATCTGTTCACCATCAACATTGCGTGCAGCAGCAACCACAGCCTCCCAGACACTGTTCAGAGAGGTGTACTGTTTTCCCTCCTTGTAAATCTCACATTTGATGATGGACCACAGGTTCTCAATGGGGTTCAGATCAGGTGAACAAGGAGGCCATGTCATTAGATTTTCTTCTTTTATACCCTTTCTTGCCAGCCACGCTGTGGAGTACTTGGACGCGTGTGATGGAGCATTGTCCTGCATGAAAATCATGTTTTTCTTGAAGGATGCAGACTTCTTCCTGTACCACTGCTTGAAGAAGGTGTCTTCCAGAAACTGGCATTAGGACTGGGAGTTGAGCTTGACTCCATCCTCAACCCGAAAAGGCCCCACAAGCTCATCTTTGATGATACCAGCCCAAACCAGTACTCCACCTCCACCTTGCTGGCGTCTGAGTCGGACTGGAGCTCTCTGCCCTTTACCAATCCAGCCACGGGCCCATCCATCTGGCCCATCAAGACTCACTCTCATTTCATCAGTCCATAAAACCTTTGAAAAATCAGTCTTGAGATATTTCTTGGCCCAGTCTTGACATTTCAGCATGTGTGTCTTGTTCAGTGGTGGTCGTCTTTCAGCCTTTCTTACCTTGGCTATGTCTCTGAGTATTGCACACCTTTTGCTTTTGGGCACTCCAGTGATGTTGCAGCTCTGAAATATGGCCAAACTGGTGGCAAGTGGCATC